>NW_013665702.1:1155282-1197507 GCF_000517525.1 Limulus polyphemus | reverse complement strand
CAAACAAGACAGTATTCGTAACAATATATATATATATACGTTTCGATCCTTTAGTGTGTGCACGACTTTGTCAGTCCACTAAAAGAGGCGTGTCTGTCTTTGTTTTCTGCGCACGTTAACAAAATATAAGTAGAACATAATTGTAATTTAATAAAATAAAAATAAATAAGACAAATAAAGTAAGGTATACCCAAGGGTTCCTGAAAGTTTCATAGTGATCAGAAATCGGGAAGTTTGACGATTTTCGGCAAGAACAAACAGACATATAGACACGAATCACTTTTTGTAAAAGAAAGAAGAGAACTTCGATAGAAGACTATGTCTTGTGTCAACTACTTCTGTTTTAATATTGTTCCATGTAAGTCTAAACTTCCGAAATATATTTATTACATCATACCGAATAAATGTGTTAACATTAAAAGAAAAATCACGGTAATATTATTCTAAACACGTGCGAGACGAATATCCAAACTCATTATAAACTTCAAGTTTATATATTTTTTAAAATTTGAAATTAATTAAGATCTTGCTTTATTTTAGATAATTTTCGTCACTATTACTCCATTGGAATCATACAGAACACAACACTAATAAAGTTACCATAGTTTAACGTAATAATATTTTTAAGGCCCCTTACGTTAATTATTTGTATTTTATCAAAATATTTACCTTCTTATATCAAATATGAGATATATAGCTTTAATCAAGTGCATGGTGCAGCATAGTTTTATGGATGTTCCTACTTTCTTAATAATTTCCGACATTCATGTTGACCTTTTTGTACCCGTTTCTTGGATGACAAGCAAGGCTTAGTTAGCAGTCGGACTGGCTGGTGTTTACGTAACAAAAAAATATAAAATCGAAATACTCAGCTGCAGTAGCCCTCTACATATTTTTCATTTTAAATGGGGAAGCAAAACACATCACATAACGAAACGGAAGAAGCATCTATAGATAGATGTTTTTGACTTACCATCTCAAGCATGAATTAAAAATTGGATAATATATTAAGATATGTTACAGTTAATTGACCGTGGACGTACTGCTACGAAAAAGTTTGCATCTATCTGTCTTAAACGTTGTGGGGTATCGTTGTAGTTCACATGGGATTTATCACAGTATGTTTAATGATATACATGACAAACAATTGTACAACATCGTTTATCAAAGAAAAACCTATCTGCCTGTTCCCAGAGTTAATAACAGACAGTTAAACATACACACAGGTAGGAGTGTTTCTATAGTTCACGTTACTAATAATAAAATAATAAACATACACACAAGTAGGAGTGTTTCTATAGTTCACGTTACTAATAATAAAATAATAAACATACACACAAGTAGCAGTGTTTCTGTAGTTCACGTTATTAATAACAGAATAACAAATAAACACACAGGTAGCAATGTTTCTATAGTTCACATTATTAATAATAGAATAACAAATATACACACAGGTAGTAGTGTTTCTGTAGTTCGCGTTATTAATAACAGAATACTAAACATACAGGTAACAGAGTTTCTATAGATCACATTATTAATAATAGAAGAATAAACATACACACAGATAGCAGAATTTTTATAGCTCACATTATTTATTGTTTTATGTTTGACAAAACATACACAGACTGCTATCAAACGAGGATATTGAACTGCTCTTCACTGCCTTTTGGTTCGTTGCTTCAAGTTCTTCAGGCCCTTTTCAGCCGTTGCAGCTTGCTTTCGGCTGTGAATTTGCAGTATCAAGTTTTACGCCATTTGATAAGACCCCCTTGCCACAACTGACTTTCAGAAAGTTTAGTTATACGATCAGTAATATGAACTGAATCTGCATCTTTAATCTTTTGTCTTTCTTTGGCAATATTCAGTAGTCTAGCCTTTCCAACTTCTGATGAAGAAGGGCGAATAGGTTGCTTGCTATCCTCTTGGTTAATAATACACTTGGAAATTCCATCTTCTTACTTTCTGCGTTTACATGAATTGATTGATTCGCCTCCATGGTCTAGATTTATATCAGAACCTGAAAGAAAAGAAAATGGCTTTGTCACATGTGTTACAATGGAAATAATGATGGAATTACAGAGTGCAAATACAGTACAGAAACAATGCAAACAATAATGGAAACAAGATGCAAGTGTGTCATCATACAAACGTCAAAAACATTGCAAAAAATGGCTTATTTTGGTAATATTTCACCATTGTGAACTTGAAAATGACTCTCAAGATCAAATACTAAACTAATATCTACGTTGTTTGATTATTTTGAGTCACATACAACACATCTAGATGGAAGATAAGATTATGTTTACTTCTGGCAATTGGGCTAATATAGAAGACAACCAGGGGGTTACCAACTTGTAACAAAAAATGCCATCAAAACTTTATTTAAGGACATTTAATGGGCTTAGCCGGCCGACTAGATGCTGAAGGAACACATAGCAACTTAAAAGCTTAGTTAGTTCTCTAACTTCGATATTAGATCTCTGAAGCTTTTACCTGTGTGTCAACTGTAAATCTAGAGAGACTACAAGTTAGGTTTGAACATAAGATTATGGTGGATGCTGATGACCTGACAGGACTGGAATAAAGGAACTCATAATAATAGTGCAAGTAAAATGTTACACTGGAACATAAATAACTGTCCACTACAGTAATTATAAAAGTACACCAAACTTGGGAGGCATGACTTTGGCAGAGTCTCAGAAAATGTCGTCAATAGAACCTTCCCGGGTTGGAAACCGTATCAAATAAATGATGACCACATACTCTACGAAGGAAGATCCGCCCACATCATACTCCTACTACTGCACTATTTAAACACTTACGATACCGTATATTCACATTCATCCCGGTATTCGTTGGATCCTGCTAGTAGATTTGTTTTAAAACAGGATGAATGTGAAGATCCGGTATAGCGTGTTTTACACTAGTACTATGGTACGAGTACTCATGGATCCTGCTCCGTAAGTGTGTTTGGCAAAACTACAGTACGGACCATTGAAACATTCAAATTACTGGATCTTCACACTATTTCAAATAATCCATATTTTCTCAAAATATTACATGTCGTCCCTATAGTTACGCACAGAACACAGAACAAACAATTAAATAACAGGATAGTTTACTAACAGACCTCTTAATTGTTAATCATAATAAAGTTATCACAAGTATATATTTTATCTCACAAGGTCTGTCGGTTAAATCACGTATATATATGTGACATTAAGTTCGATTAGCAATGTAGACTAGCACTTACTGACTACATGTCATCAGTTAGACGTATAACAACAACTTATAATGAACATAAATAAGGTTTATTCTATAGTACCATTTATTAACAGAAATAGTGAACTAGTTAAATTGGAATCTATAACCGTGGATAGTTCTATACAAAAGTTGGGTTTACAACCAAAAATGTCGTCAATAGTAAGGCTACCCAACTAATGAAACAATGCATTCTAATACTTATAAGTAATATAGTTTGCTCATTACTAGGTATATACTTTTAGTTCTGATATATGTAGGCAGCTTGCTTTGATCAGGAGTTAATATTAACACTTCTAAAACTAAATACGCTACCACGAGCTATTCCTGCAGGACGGCTGTTGGCAGTAGAATATTTAATTATAATACGTTAGATAACATAGCCAATGTGGGATTGCACGGAATTCTATCCTCTCGATGCGAATGTAATCAATCTCCTTATCTATATTATCCTATCAACCACATACTCAGTAAGCTCAACATCATAACTAATAATGGTTTGGAAGATTTAATGAAGAGAATTCCTAAATTTCACTTGAATCGAACTAAAAACATGTAATTATTGAATCACTCAATAAAGTATTACATAGATGGTGTAAAAGAGAGAACTTAAAAGTAATCTTGTTTAAGGAATGGCTAAAGAAAGTTCAAGAAATAATCCATAAACGCTTAAAATATTTAAAAATATTCAACGACATGAGTAACATTGAATAAAAAATATGTTTAAAAGTGTTTAGATCCTTTACATAGAAATACATCATTACTTCCATCGATAAAATAGCTAAAACTTTGTTTTCACCTGTAAATATATATATATATATATATATATATTGCAACTTTATGCTAAGAGCTAAGGTTTACTTAAATAAACCTTCAGGAGACGAGGCATATAAACAAAGTCAACATAGACAAAGACGGTATCATACAGAAACACCCTGCAGTTATGTCAGAGTTTGGTTTGCATTCCATAAAATCTTATGATGTAATACCTAAATTATTTTTGGATTCCCAAAATACTTAAACCACCATACAAATACAGATTTAATGCTGATGCTAGAATAGCAACATTTATGGAGATGTAAATTCTAGTGGGGAATGGTGAGAAATACATTAAAGAACATTTCAAGTAATACTGTAATATTATTAAAGATGTTCACCATTTTATTGCTTCGTTTCCTAAAGCCCCCCCCCCCCATATCCGTGGTGGAAGAGCACAGGTAGTCCATTGTGTAGCTTTCTGCTTAATTAGAAACAAACAAACAAACAAACATCATTTTCTAAATATCTTATTATTAATCCAAAATTTCTTCAATCTTACCGTATATAGCGGGCGCATACATAATATTTCTTACCTGCTTTTATCTAGTATAATAAATTCTTGAAGTTCAAAAGAATTTTTAAAGAAAACAATTAACGTATGCACAGTTCCAGACATGTATATACATTTTCACAATAGCGGGCTGTTCAAAGGCTTATCTACTTTAACTCTAGTTTCATGTTTTTTCTGGATACAATAATTTTTTACAACTAGTAGAGCACGTGATATCCGGAGGGCGTAATCTCTCTGTTATTTTACAATGGAATAATGAACAGTGACATGAGTTTCGTATGTACTTCGGGAGTGTAGTCGATGTTCTAATAATGGGTAGCTCTCTCAGCCTTAACAAAATTTAGGGGTGGTGAATATTATTTATTTTCCAGCAGCACTAGTAATTAGTTATGTCCTATCCTTTCTTTAAGGCTACTTTTATTAACATTATTATGTTTATTTTAACTAATTATAGTTATTTTTATAAAGTTTATTTCACATTGACAGTTTGGCTTATGGATTTAGGACTCATTTAAATCTACTAAGCTGGTCGAGCCAAGTATAACTTTTACCACAGTGTGGTAGCTCTTAATTTGACATTGGACGATACAACTGATATCTTTAGCATAGGACATATACAGAGTTAGTTAAAATATGTTATATACATCTACTTTTATTGATAAATGTTTATTTTTAACTTTATTTCAATGTTTATTATTTTACAATAATGAGTATTCTTTCTACATAGTAAAAATTATTATTTTGTACCATAAAGATTATTTCACCTTATTAGCTTCGTTTATGGATTTAGAACTAACCTAAATATGCTAAGCTGGCTGAGCCAAGTTAAACTTTTACCACATGGTAGTTCATATATTAAATTAGCAATGCTAATTACTAGATATATATGTTTAGTTCTGATCTATACAGGTAGCTTACTTTGATCAGAAACTGATATTTATTAATAAACAAAATTTATAATTTTGATAGTGATTTATTAAATTCTTTCCAACATAGACCTTCTTAAACCTAAAGTTAAAGTTGTCTTTTTATGTTTTGTTTTTAAGTTGGGTGTCAGTTTAAACTGTCCTTACTTAAGGTGCTAAGATGAAGGTGGTGTTGACATCATTCGGAATATTATAGTCGAGTCGCAAAGATCAATAAATACTAAACACACCAAAACCTGTCTTCTTAGCAGTATGTAGTTTTTTTAATATTAAATGTTCGCTAAACCTTTAGCTGCTGAAGATTTGTGTTAATTTTTTATAGTACTATAAAACTATAAGTCTATAAAAATACAAGCTGCTTTATAACCTTGAAAAAGGAAAACCACGAGCCATTCAAATAGTTGTCAAAGTTGCCCCGTAGGCTCTTTACTAAAATGATACTTAAATAATTGTATCGTAATACAGATAGATACACCACGAGATCACGGTTGCCTGCTAAAGTTTAGATATTTACGTATAATGAGATATGGCAAGTTGGATATTCGACATAATATTCCCATTCGATAACTCACAAACCTTATGGTTTCTATCGAAAAAACTCTGCAGGCGATCACGCTTCTATTTGCTGTCAGGTAGAGACGGGTTTTGTTTATCGGCTGACGTTAAGTCGCCTACAGCAAATGGCTGTCTGTTTATCTATTCAATTATTAATTTTTATTAATATATTTTAATTTATTTATCATTAAGCTATATATAATTATATTTATAACAAAAAAAAAACAAAAACTGAAAGTTAACGCATAAAAATTACGTCACCACATAGCATAAGTATTATTTCGCTAAAACTTACGCATTCTACATACGCATAGGTTTTCCTAGGATTTCGACCATCTAGTAGAGCCTGTGGCGATCGTGATGGGATTGTACAGTATATCAATATCATAATTGCTTTAGAGACTCAGCTCCAGTGGTGCCCTTTTTAATTTTTTTAAAGAAATGTTTTTCGTGTTGTTACTAAATTTCGAAAAAATGGATTTAAATTATTCTCTTTACCAAGTTTAACCTACATATACATTTTTATTGAAGCTAGAGTAAAATATATTTGGAGCATTATATACGTGAATAAACGGGCTTAGTTTCTTGAACTTTTATACATATAGTCTTATATTCTAATTACTTCAACAATCGCTTCAAAACACTGGTGTTATATTCATACTCAACTATGTATTGTTCATTGTAATGTCTACTTATATAATACATTGACACAAAATAACATTACTTACCACAACATAACGTGCACAATCTTGTTAACCAATATACTACTACCCTGTTGCATTGTTTCAGCTGTTTTAAACTCGTTTTAAAGTTTAAAGAATTATAGACTTCAGTGTACAGAAATACAACTGTTATTGATCTCAATTCTTTCTGTTTTAATAAATATAATATAAGTAACTACTTTTGGAGAAGAGTACACACTACACCATACAAAAAAAACGAATATTATTGTAACGGTTGCTGTTGGTAGGTGGGTTCTTTGGGATTATTCAGTGAAAAGAATACTGCCAAGTCCAGTCCACTTACTGGTAGTGTGAGCATTTTATCTCTTAAACTTCAAGTTTTACAAGTTAGCTTTACAAATATTCGCTGATAGGCCTAAGTTCATAGTAAATGCTAGTACAACAGTTTAAGTTACTTGCTTGGTTTCTTGGACATAAGGTTCTTCTAGTTTCTCTTGTACTTCCCTGAAACATAAACTCAATGTTCACAAACCTGAACTGACTAACCCCTTGATAGTAACAGGCAAGCTGACTACTGTATTCGTTAATTTAATAAGCAATCAAATTACTATAAGAGACTCACAAATCAACTACTCTAGCCTAACTCGCATTTTACAACGTTCAAATCGTTTCCTAAGCTTTCAAGAAATTAAAACAATTAAGGTTCTTAGTCATTAAGCTATGTGAAAAATGTATGTGGCCAACGACAACTGAAACGTCTAAATAAAAACAATATCAAATTTTAAAACTGTCAACAATTACGTCAGACAGTAAAGTACTATAGACTAATTATGATGTATTTTCGCCCGCCAACTAATTATCATTAACTTCCAATCAAATCAAGTTATCTACATAAATACGAACTAAAAATTTATCCAGTAATATATCTAACTTAATATATCATTCTTTATTATAAAATGACTAGCGTATAGCCCGCCAAAAATGACGAGACAAATATTACCACCCCCACCATCTAGTATACCCTAACCTCACATTTCATAGCTAACTGAAATAAATAAATTTTAGGTTAGGGTACTCGACTCACAATCTGAGGATCGCGGGTTCGAATCCTCCTCCCATCAAACATGCTCGTCCTTTCAGCCGTGGGGTCGTTATTATGTGACGGTCAATCCCACTATTCGTTGGTAAAATAATAGAACAAGAGTTAGCGGTGGGTGGTGATGACTAGCTGCCTTCCCTCTAGTCTTACACTGCTAAATTAGGGACGGCTAGCGCAGATAGCTCTCGTGTAGCTCTGCGCGAAATTCAAAACAAAGAGACAGGAAAGTGCAGTCGAGGCAGTCAAACGTCGATAAATTTCTTTGTGAGCCAATCAAAATGAAAATCATTCATAAAATGAATTCGTGGCTTATTTATTGACTAATTATTGGTAAAAAAATCAGTTAGATTAACAACTTCTGATATATAGAAAATCTATTGCGTTTTGGTAACACTACGTTCCAACAATGGCTCTTATGTCATGTTTGTCAGAGTTTTAAAAATGTAAGTGGGCTGAGGATTCTTCTACAGTAGGTGTCTGTGACTTGTTGGCAATAAATTCGACAATAAATGGACACCACACACTCCACTTGTTTTAAAATAATATATTCAAAACAAGTCAAACTATGTACAAAATTCTTCTTTACACTATGGATGTCACACTTGTATCTCAAACTCTAAATAATTCTCTTTTCTTGTCAAAAGTCCACTAAGGCTGATTCAATTACTTGAGAATCCTATTGACAGGACGAACTATTTTTTTCTACTCTTATCACAATAGTATCATTGAATAATTCACTTACGCTACCGGTGGGTTACCACAGGTGTATCCTGAACTTCAAATAATTGTCTTCTTTTCATCAAAGTCCACACAGACGGGTTCAATTACCTTAGAACACCCTTTCACAAGACAAATTATTTTTCTTATCTCTATTAAACTGTGAAATTCACTATAAAATATCGCCCGTTATGGCTAACCACTCACACTCCAGCTAACTTCATGTTTTCTTTCGCTAACTAATTTTTTGACTGAACTGCACTTGACTTCACTTATCTTTGCTTCTTTAGTTCTTAACTTGCGCTCGCTTGGTCATCTATATTTATAGGTTGAACACTGACGCCTGAAACTTTCTGTAAAGTACGCGAACGGCGCTGATTTAACAATACTCAGTTAAGTTAAGGTAACGAGAAAAATTGCGAAAGTTCGAGTAATGTGACGTCAACAATATTAGTAAAGTCTCGACAACAATGTAATTGCATACACAACACACGACACTTACCGAGTTACATAACCAAACTTGACATATTTATTGCCTTTAATATGATTAACTTTTAACTCTCTTGTTATAAAAAACTGAACAATCATTAAATATTAACTCGCAAAATAAATAAAATAGTAACGCATACATTAAACAGTCTTGTTTATCCAACAATGTCGCTTCGCAATAAAAGTATAACCTAATATTGTTGTCAGTCTGTGTACTGCAAATATAAAATGAAAGTTATAGACAACAAAACTGGAAAAATATTCGTTGATTTCTTAATTTAGAGTCTCATTTGATTCAAGAGGTTTGTATTTTTATTTAAAAGGTTGTTGGTGATATAACAGAAAATAGCTTAATTCAGAAACGATTTAAGTTGAAAATTTTGATTGGCTCACAGAGGAATTTACCAACATTTGACTGCCTGGACTGCATTTTTTTTTGCCTCTTTGTTGGTCAAGCTTGATTTTGCAAAATTTGTTTATTTCAGTTAGCTATGAAATGTGAGGTTAGGGTATACTATGGGGTGAGGGTGGTAGTACTTATCCCGTCATTTTTGACGGGCTATACGCTAGTTTTATAACAGTTCAAAACCACTCTATAACATCCCATAATAGTTAAAACACTTTATAACATCCCAGTTTTGTTGCTCAGCGACGATATATATTGTTGACCATTACCAAAAAAGTAGTGTGAAAGCTTTCTCGACAGAAAAACAAATGGAATAAGACGTATTCATAGAATAATTTGAGGTAAAAAATCAGTTAGATTAACAGCTTATAATATATTGAAAATAACTTAATTCAGAAACGATTTAAGTTTAAAATTGAATTGATATTTTTACTTTCATGATAAATTTTACGCACTTGGCTCTAGGCTATGTGATCCCACACTGTGTCTTTACTTTAGGCTTATTATACTAACACTCACTACACTTATTTGGTTTCAAGGCACACCCCTTCTTACGGTCCTCTTGCACCCCCATTGCTAAAATCGTAATGGGCAGACAGTAATCGAATTATTCTATCTGGATAAATGCATTTTGACTTTTATGACTCCTCCTAATTTGAGAAATCAAGTGTGACTGATACACACTGGCTTTTATATAGGTTAGATTATTAGAAACCATTGATTAATCAGTTAGGTACCTTTGTAGTATGCAAACGCACTAGGTGTTTTCTACTCCCTTACCTTTAAGTCTAATAAACTTATGTATTTTTTTTATATATTTTAAATCATACGAGTATATGTAGTTTTAACTATAGAAGGTTGGCCAAGGAAATGGTTAAGTCCCTTTCATCCTAGATACCCATTGTTCTGGGGCATTCTCCTATGGTATCTTGTGTGCTTTCTCATGGGAAATATTGCTGTAAAGTAGACAGCGATTTTTTTCACTAGCAAGGTGAGTTATACCTCGAGGTTACATTCTCTCATAATTTTTGTTGAAAATATCCAACGTCCTGGGAAGAATAGCACTGTTGTTCTGTGTATAAAATGTTGATTTTCCAATCTGGAACATGCAAGTACATGTTTTAAAATATCTTTCTCAGAGTTTTCAGTCTCAAGTAAAGACATCCACATATCCATTTTCTTCGATTGTTTTTTGTAGAATAAATAAATATTGTTTCACTTTATTTTACACTATATACAGCCTCTTTCTTTTTCAAGTTTAAACAGTCAGACAATTCAGACTAATTCCCACAAAACGTTTTCTGCTCGAACATCCCTTTATTAATACTGTGGATCCCGTTCGATTGCTCTTAGGGGAAATCAGTGGACCTTAGTTTACCACATCCTCGCTGTTTACAGTATTTTTGGACGTGTGGTAGAGGACAAGCTTTATAGACGTTAATCTCTCATTAGATAATTCCAAAACACAACCTCAAAAGAAGGTTTCCCAAGACGACATACTTATTATTCTTATCCAGTTCTTACGATAGTGGACGCAATGTTTAGGTAGATTTCTTTCTTTAATCTTGTTCCTAGCTTTTTATATTTCTTAAATTAATGCTACATTGAGACTTAAAGCTTGCTAGATTTATGATAAATGTAGGAGCTCTATTCAGGGCTTGAGTTGTGTAAAGTTATATCAAGTGGAGCTTCGTTTCACAGCCCCTATGAATCGAGGGGTCCGGGGGCCGCCAGAACATCTTATTTTGATTATTTGATGACATTACAATGTATGTAAACCCAGAAAAGTAACTCGAATGTAGAAGAATGACATGTCGTAAAGTAGGACTGCATAAACGATATGAATTTGTAAGATTGTGATAACTTATCTTTATATTTACGTATGTCACTGGACATTCTACAACAGGAACGTTTTCATAAAAATTTAATAACAACAGGAGCGTTTTCACACCAATTTCTTACAACATGAACGGCGCTCCGGGTTCGTTCCCATAAAAACAAAAAAACGTAGGTTAATACAATTACTTCATGTTTTGTAAAAAATAAAAAAATGAGTATCAACAAACAGGGTTCACCTGAGAGATTAAGGATTTAAAAATTGTCAGGTTAAAGTTACGGTTTTAAATCTCACCAATGCCTCAAGGTATTTCTGTAAATACGTACATAATGCCTGACATTGATAACCTGGTTTGATACATATGTTTCACTGGATGTCAATAAGCGGAGATTTAAGATAACGACTATGAATTATCAGATTTGTTTTTAGGGCACTTTTGAACAGTAACATGAGACACCAAGCTCAAGCTGTACGGTTATATTAAGTGCTGCCCCCCTCTGTGACATAGCATACATAGTCCATCGTGTAATAGCTATGTGTCTAACAACAAATAAAAGCATTAAGCGCTAATAATAATGTACATACCTGATAAATAGTGCAATTGCTGATATTGGTAGGTGGGGTATTGGATCATTCAGCAAAAAGAACAAACTGCATAACAAAAAATACAACAACTTTTTATTCTTCAAACTTCAATTGACAAGGTTATCGTAATTAACATTCACTGATAGGCCTAACTTTAAACATAAACCACGTCTAAACAGATATATATGCATGCTGATTACTTGCCTCTAATTCTTCGTTAAAATTGAATCTCAGTACGACAACACTGAACTACCTAACTGGCTGACAGTAATAGTTAATCCAACTAACTCATGCACTGATTACGCAGTGATTAACTAATAATATAATACTATCGCGATAAGTTCAACCGACTCACAAATTAACTCTAGTCTGCCTCATTTGTTTATATATATATATATGAATCATACACATTACGTTAAACATCTTTCCGGCTAAACAGCAATACAAATTTCTATAAACCACTAATAGCCTACAAAAACAGCGTTTTACCTAAGCCTTTGAGTGTTGTAATATCACATTTTCAGTATTATTCTGACGATATTCGATTATGCTAATATCTCGTGTTTTGAAAAAGAGGGATAAAAATTATATCCATACACCATAAGATTCTATATATAAACATATCCTAAAAGCGTGTATTAATTTCGGATTATGTCTTTCGATGTGATATCAAAACTAATAAGCGGTACAATTGTTTACAGCCCGATATTTCGAAGGGTCATAGTTCCAAAAGGCTGATATTCGGAAAATTGAACGTAAAAGTAATTACACATGTAGGCCTAATTTTCATTCCCGTTGTTATATTACATAAACAGTAGTAAGTGTATAATCGGGATCCTGACATTTTGTTAGGAACATTATTTACTGGTAGTGACAGAAGAAGCAGTTTAGGGGCTCCCGGGGCATTGCCCTGTCTGCCCTCCGCTAGTTCTGCCTCTGGTTATTGGACATTTCGTTACAGGCACATTGTGATGAGCGCATTTTTGTGAACATGGCAGTGTTTGTTATGAATACTGATTTTGTGACAGGTAGTTAGTTTATTAAATATAAAATTTATTGGTGACAATAATGAAACATGATAATATATCGTAAATTATACAATCATTTAGGGACCATTCAAAAATTACATAACGCTAAGTGTGGTGAGAGGGTGTCTAAGCCTGTAATACGACGTGTTACAGGGGGGGTGTCATAAACAGTGTTACGTAAAACATAAATTAAAGTAAAAACGATATAATTCTACAAAAACATTTATTGTATTTTACCATACTTTCATTTGAGTTCAAATAAGTTGAACATTTGCAAACATAAAATAAGTATAATTTTTACGAGAGAGGGACGAGGTGGTATTCTCCGAAACTTGAATGAGGTAGTTGTAAATCTAGTAGCTTGAAACCTTTCGTAACGATGTGACGAGAACTGTCCCCAGTGGCACAGCGGGTATGTCTGCGGACTTACAACGCTAGAATCCTGGTTTGGATACCCGTGGTGGGCAGAGCACAGATAGCCCATTGTGTAGCTTTGTGCTTAATTACAAACAAGCAAACGACGAGAACTTGGACACTATAACGAAAAGTTTTTCGTAAGAGAAACTCCATACTGCTAGCTGTTCGTAACGAAATGTCCCAGACTCGTACAATATTATATTGGGGACATAAGCCGATAACATTTTAAAATATATTGTAATCATTCCAGAGACCTATATTATTGTTAAAAGTAATTAAAGCTTTGTAATCTGTTGAAAAATTATGTCAAAATTCTTATAATAATAAATATTATTATTATTATCATAGAAACAGAATGAAAAAAGCTCAATAACAATAAGAAGAATGCAGCAAAATCCAGTAGTAGAATAGTAGTTTGCGTAGAAACGCTACAAGCAAACTTTCAGAATATACTGTGGAAACGTTTTGAAATATTGGTTCTGGTGTTGTTGTATAATCTTGTTTACATTTATGAACGTGTTAAATCAACACCACATGTAACGCTCTTGTTGTATAATCTTGTTTACATTTATGAACGTGTTAAATCAACACCACATGTAATGCTCTTGTTGTATAATCTTGTTTACATTTATGAACGTGTTAAATCAAAACCACATATAATGCTCTTGTTGCATTTTTTTACATATTTCGGTTTGAGGTGTTTATATTATAAACTCTCTACTGTCTTTACCTCCCTCTTGTACCATGTGAATGCTACTTACTATCTTTAATATTTCATATTTTGAAACCTTAATTATAATTAATTATAAATATACTTCTTGTATGAATTCTCGTATACGTTCGAGCTACGTGACATAAAAACGCACTCAGTTATGAAAATAATATAAAAAGTAAATATAAAATGTGTTTTGCTTTTCTTTGGTTCGCTGATCTTAGATCGATAGATGTAATTCTATATTGTATCCTATTGTTTTATTATTTCCAACATGTGATGTTTCTCATTAAGTATTTTGTCCACTATTTTTGGAGTTACGCCTTATATAAATAATAATTATGAGCGACATCTCTTCGTCAGAATAAATACTTGTATGTTTTACAATGCACAAAAAGAAGAATGCCGACTGTCCTGTATAACATGTTTTCTTATAGCAATTGTTATAATTAAAAACGATTTTTTTTTATCTTACGCTAATGCAATTCTTACAATCACCTGGCATTTTGCACTTGTGTGACTCTAGGTAGCAGTTTAAATGCAGCAAAGAACTTTATACATTGCATATAAAAATTAGCGCGTAATGTATGTTTATGTATTTGAAAATAAACAGGGTTTTTTGAAAATAAAAGTTTTGAGATGGTTTGACTGGGCAATGAAAAAATTGTATTATAACTGTACGACGTTTCTACAAGAATTTGTCATCTTAAGGTTGTACAGTTGTAATAAAGTTTTATCATTATCCAGTCAAGCCGTCTCAAAACATATAGTTTCTTAAAAGTGAGTTCCTCGTTATCAAGGTTCTTTGAACTTGGCTCAAACTTTGAAACTCTCAATAACAACACAGGCATTACAATTTTTTTTTACTAAGAAAAATATAACGTGTTGTTGACATCTATCTGCCAGTTGAAAATGGAAGATTTTTTCCCCATTATCAGGTGAAATAACCTCAAATGATCGCGTCACGTAACGTTTCCTACTGATTTTGAATTCCCATTGCTAACATAAAATGAATGCCTCGGTAATAAACTGCCACCCTCTGTTCTAGTGGAATAGTACAAGCTCTTCGTTTCACGCCTGGTGTGTGTGGTAAGAGATTGGAATTCCAAACTAGCTGACACTAATTACTGTCAACTGTTCAAGTTTTGGCCGCTTGCTGGCTTTCCAGATTAAAGCAAAATTTCTTTCCTTTCTAGTAGCGGGTCAGCCCCTATGAGACGCTCCAAAGGTAGTTAGTAGAGCAGCAGCGCAGTTCCGGGGTATTCCGGTGTTCCCTATAGTGAATCTCAGTGCAACCACAAAGCTACATGCTGAGATTGAAATTACTGAAACTTGACATCTAACATCTCCAGACTATCAAGGTTGTTGTCTTATCCTTACTCTACTGATAAACATTAATGTATGTTCTTATAATAATTTATTCCTCTTACATTATTTTAATCCTTTTTTAGTAATTAAAGATTTCTGTAAAAAAATAATTTGTGTTTAAAATTGATGAGCGATTGGGAATTCTCTCTAATTTCTTCCAAGTTATTATAAAGAAGCTTATGAAATTTCAAATTATGAATCACTGCTATTTGAAATATATATATATATATACATATTTTTTTGTCTTAGGAAACCATTTTATCTGTCTTATATAAATTCATACAGAAGATTGGTCTGTCTTCTTGCCTGAAGAATGACAAGTACCTCATTAACGATAGACGGAACTCTATATTAATAGATATGACAAATGCGACCTATAAAACAGTTATCCATTCCTGTACTGGATAAGTACTATAATCGCAGGGTTATTTTAAGAACTCGACACTTAACGAACAGTTTGAATCGGTGATGACATAAACCAACATGGACCACACCCATGCAATTTAATGCAGAGAGAGAGACTTTAATAAGTTGTGCAGACACAAAACGTACGCGTGTACAGATACTTAATGGAACTCTTAATAAGGAGACCATTTTGTTAATTAAATTATTTCTATCGAGTAAGAACCATCTTTGTATGCCTTAGAATAATAATATATAGTATATATATATGTAAATATAATTGTATCTGTTTATATGTATATATACACACACACACCCCTATAATTGGGCACTTTCCTTCCGCCTTGGAGTCGGGCGTGGTTTTATGTTTGTGGTGTTTTGAGGGTGGATTTATTGTTCTTGATTCATTCCTGGAAAACAAAAAGTGCTATGCACTTTGGAGCTGAAGGTACACTATAAACGTGACAGTGAAATCCAACTATTCGGTCGGTCAGACAATAGTAGCCCAGGGACCGGCCGTGGATGCTGTTATCTAACTGGTCTTCCTTTAATCTATCAGTTCAAAATTCTGAACAGGTAGCCTTTGCGTTGCTTTGCGAAAAAACAGAAATAACCAAATAAACATTCCGCGTTTTAAGTCTTCCTTACAATACTGCATGACTGTATATTCGCAGACAATATATAAATACACACAAACTTATAACATTCAGTGTTTCAAGACCTTCTCAGTTAAAAAAATAAAGGCTTGATTTCTTTGGAATTTCGCGCAAAGCTACACGAAGGCTATCTGTGCTAGCCGTCCCTAATTTAGCAGGGAAGGTAGCTAGTCATCACCACCCACCGCTAACTCTTGGGCTATTATTTACCAACGAATAGTGAGATTGACCGTTACATTATAACACCCCCACAGATTGCTAGTCAAGCGCCCTAAACACTTGACCATGTAAATAAATAAAGATAAAACTGGTATAAATGATATGGAACTGAATGATGTTTTAAGTTGTAGATAAATAGAACTAATTGTAACTAGAAATGTTTTGAAAAAGTTAGAAATTAATGAACATACAACCATTGGACTACCATGTTTGTCATGTTTAGTTAAAACGAATAAATACTCTGTCATTAAATTTCACTGTTTTCTTATATTTAGGTGGATAAAGCGCAGATAGTCAGTCTATCATGTAGCTTTGCACTACAACAAACAAATAAAAAAGTTTTTGTATTGAATTCCTCTTCTATGTTTAGTTAAATTTTATAAATATTCAGTTACTAATTTTCAGATTTGTTATTGTGTTTAGTTAAAGTGCTCAGTTAATGAATTTCCATGTTCAGAATACACCTAAAAAGCATTTCCTTTGTTTAGACACTAAATATGATTTATTAACGTATTAAAAGAAAATCAAGCTAATCATGGGTTACTGACGGTTTATCTGGTGTTTTCTTAACATTATATTTACGACCAATTTTTTGAAAAGGAAGGCATCTCTCATGAAGGCCGAAACAGACATATTTTTTAATGATTATATTTAAACCTTGTTTGTGATTAAATGTGCTTACATCTGAGTTAATCTTTATACACTGCAAATCAATTCCAGATGGAAACTCTCGTGTTTCTGAACAGCCGCGTTAGGATGGAAACCTCACCTTTCTGATTGGTGTTAAGATGGAAACCCTACCTTCATGAACAATCGCGTTAAGATGGAAACCCCACTTTCTTGAACAACCGTGTTAGGATAGAAACACCACATTCCTGAACAACTGCGTTAGGGTAACAATCCTACCTTTCTGGACAGTCGCGTTAAGATGGAAAACCCATATTCTTGAACAGCCGAGTTAGGATGGAAATCTCACATTCTTGGACAGCCGGGTTAGGATGGAAAATCCATATTCCTGGATAACTTTGATAGTTTAGAACCTCATAATTTCATGGGATTAAAAATTAAAATTCAGACCTGCACATCTGAAAAAAACTAAGTAATATACAAGTTTGTGTTGAATTATTGCAGTGTCCATGAAACCTATCATCATTAAAGATTTCGTAAAGCAATTTTAAGTTTGATAATCATATCGGTGGTGTTTTAAACTTTAATGATTGGGCATTCAGTTTAGTAGAATTAATCGTGTCATGTCCCCCTCCAGTAGCGGTTAGGCATGGCCAGGTGGTTAGATCGCTTGATACGCAATCTGGGGGTCGCGGGTTCGAATCCCTGTCACACCAAACATGCTTGCCCTTTCAGCCGTGGGGGCGTTATAATGTTACGGTCACTCCCACCATTCGTTGGTAAAAGAGTAGCCCAAGAGTTAGCGGTGGGTGGTGATGACTAGCTGCCTTCCCTCTAGTCTTTCACTACTAAATTAGGAACGGCTAGCGCAGATAGCCCTCGTGTAGCTTTGTGCGAAATTCAAAACCAAAAATTTTGTGGACTTATAACGCTAGAAATCATGTTTCGATACCTATATTGGGCACAGCACAATTAGCTCATTGTGTAGCTTTGTACTTAACCACACACACAAAAAAAAAAACAACAACAAACAAATTAAATTTCATAAAACATTAAATGAGTAAATATAATATTTGAAATTCAGAGAAAATACTATTTGAGGGCTTATTCTCAAGTTACGGTATATGTATTGGATTCAAAAATCTTCAAATGAAAAGTATAGACAACGTAACTGCAATGTCAGAAACAGGGCTGGAGCCAAAAAAGTTTGGGACCTTGGCCAAGTCCTTAGAAAATGATCCTCCTCCCCATCCGGTGTACGCACATTGACATGATTTATTGTGTAAACACCCTTGTAGTCTTTCCCTCCATTTGAAAGAACACTTTACTTACCAATGAAGGAAATGTATTTTCAGTAGCTCGTTGAAAAATAGATTTTATCTGTAGGAATCATATATTTCCATATTTTTATGTAAATGCTCAACCTATGCTTCAATGTATAGACGCACAACTAAAATACATGACCCATATATCAACCTATAAAAATGTTTTTTATACTCGAAAATAATCTATGTAAAATAGACAAAAGCTGCAATTGATGTTTTCCTTAAGCAGAAATATATGGTACTCTAAATGTCTTATTATAACCGACACCTAGTTCTTCTAAGAATAGATTTGTTTTGTTTCTTATGAATTTCACGCAAAGTTACACAAGGGCTATCTGCGCTAGCCGTCCTTAATTTAGCAGTGTAAGACTAGAGGGAAGGCAGCCAGTCATCACCACCCACCGCCAACTCTTGGGCTACTCTTTTACCAACGAATATTTCGGACAAAAAATCACCCAAACTATTTGGGCAAAAGCTCCGTACATATCTATCACTTTTATATTTGCAAACTGATTATGCCTTTTTAGAAAATATATTAGCCACACGTGCCATTTTCACTTGCACCTTTTTGACCTTTTAGCGCCGTATGGTTCCGCATGGAAGTTATTGGAACCTTTTTTTTTTTCAGCCTCCTCTTTCTGTTGTCCTCCAATCTGACTGCGTGCCTGGTTAGAAGTCCTAATAGTACATAATTTTAAGGTCGATTTTATATTTTCGGGCAAAACTTGCTTGCCCTCCCCAGTCAAAATCAGTTATGTTACAGTTACAGCTTTTATGGTGTGTAAGATTTGCTTTCAGAAAAGGTACGACATTTTGATTACTGGTGCGATCATTCTCCACTACACAACTTTTAATGGTGAATGAAATGTCAATGGTCCACGAACAGTTTAGTCATAAGTAGTTGAGTAAAATGTGATTATAAAACCGATGAAATTGGACCCCGATCAGTAATTCAATGGTTATATAACATAATATGTTCATAATTATGTGTATGCCTCATAATAATATTCGTGAAAATATACATAACAACAACACTTAACAAAATATGGCAACAAAATGATTCTGTATTTTCGTTAAACGATTGTTTAATGGTGTACCTCTACTGGTACGGCAAATTATATCTTGTGGTAATGGCCTCCCCTACCTTGAAAAAGGACGATCAGTCACGTGGAAGTACTGGTCGCTATGGGTAAAACGATGTATCCTAGTTAGTAAGAAATATATTTAGAATTTATTACACAGCTTATCAAAAACTTTACCGTTAAAACTTTTGTACTTGAGAATGTTTGCACCAGTGATCGAAACGCCGTACCTGTTCTGAAAACAAATATTACTTACTGTAAAAGCTGTAACTGTAATATAATATTCTAGATTCTAATTCCTGTTTTTGCGGCTCATAGAATGGCTCTGAGTGTTGTTTTTTTCAAGTATAAAATTTTAGCTCATATCTCCGTCTCTTGACCGATTTGAGATATAATTACAGCCGCAGTTATTGAGGATTCTCTCTTGTTACCTCTACGAACACTGAGAGGTATTATAAAAATAATCACATATTAACTCTCTATTGTCTACTAATATTCCCTGTTAGTTTAATCTTGAATCTGTTAGTGTGTGTGATGTAAATTTCTACAAACCTCTCATGCGTACCTCAGTAACCACACTTCAGCCTCCTCCCTCTGTTGTCCTCCCACTTGACGGCGTGTCTGGTTAGAAGTCCTAATAGTACTTAATCTTATTTAACGTTTCGCATATTTAAAAAATCGTCTAACATAGAATCATTTTTCTTCTATATTTTTTTAAGTGTTGTTGTAATGTATATTTTCACGAATCTTATTCTGAGGTATACACATAATTATGAACATATCATTTTATCTAACCATTGAATTACTGATCGGGTTAAATTCCAGTGGCATTATTGGATCCCTAATAACACAAGTGACATGATAAAAGGAAATAAAAATATCACCAGTATTGCAGTGTTATGATATTGATATCATCAGTTTACCCTTTCATAACTAGTGTAGAATATATTTGCATTTATACATATTCAGGCTTTTTTTTTAATTTTCGTGCAGGTGTTCTGCCTGTAGTTAGCATCTTTCTGGTAAACCGGATGTACGAGGGCCTAAGCATACGCTAATCCTCTGCTTTAAGTAAAGATTACTTACTACAATGGTTACGTCGTAGAAGTTTGTACCTGCTTGGCCCGGTTTTTGTGTCTGTCCCGTAAAGTGGAGATAATTCCACTTCATGTGGTGAAACAGAGACTGTACAAGCTAGTATAAGCTGAAGGTTTTCCCATATGTTTATTTGCAAATGACTATCAACACAAGTTACCTAACGATTATGAAATACCTCACTAAAATCCTGTTCTGCAATAGCATTCTCTTCACCCCAGCAGCAATTTACAGTCTTATTTGGAGATGGCCTGTAAAGATATATTGTATTGTACGAATAAAGTTTTTGTTAATTTGTACACCTGTATAACTGCATTTCATTTATTGCCCTTCTTTGAAATATTACTTTGCACATTATTTCTGGAACATGCATTTTGCGGATGCTTAAAGCTTCATATAGGACATCAGTGTTCCTAAATACCACAAAAGTCAATTCCACTGTATAAAATCACTCATTTTCTACATGCTTTACATTGAATAATGAATGATGTCATTTAGGCAAAAACATAAAATGACTGTCATATCTATTTTCATGCGTCATTTTTAGTTTATCTGATTTATTTGTGCATTAAGTATTATATTCATACCATAGTAATTATTATTTCATAATATAAAACGTTTGCTGTATGACACTTCACTATTTTGTGTCATATTCTTTCAAGAACAGTACAAAAACAGAATGTTGCAAAGGGGTATCATAAGGAGCAGAACTAGATTTGGGTGTCTTGTTCAAACTGACATTTTTTTTCTGAGCGAAATTCACAATTAGATGACAAAGAAGTGGTAAATGACACTGTGGTACGCAGGCATACCATGTGTAGTCTAGCTTCTCATTTTAATGTAGAAATGTTAAAAAAAATTGCTTTTCACTTCAGTTTCACATAACACGTTGTCCAGAAAACGTTATGTTTACTTCGTTTTATTTTTCTTTCTTCCTTTGCAAGGGATAATATCTGTTCCGCCCGTATGCGCGTTACTGTAATACTGCACGTTATGTAAGCATGTAGAGGATAGCAGTGTCCTTCACTAGTATGGCAGGTTATATCTTCAGGTAATAGCCTTCCTATCTTGAATGATAATGACCTGTCAACTGGAAGGACTAGTCGCTATGTATCCCTTTTAATAAGCAAAATATTTAAAATTTACTACACAGGATATCAAGGGAGTTGGTTGACGGAAAGATATCTTTAGCGAGGAAAATATGTTCATCAATTCATGAGTCCAGTAGAAGACGAGTGTACAAATGTAAGTATGCACAATGTGTTTTGTGTGTTTGATTTAAATAAATATTATTTTAATTTCATAGCACACGTCGTGTCCAGTCTCTTTATTTAAATTAAAACACAATAAGTTGAGAAATTTAGCCCCACTTAGTAATTTATCCCGGTAATCCTCCAAAAAACAAAACAAGAAAAAAACAACAAAAAACGGACAGACCTAATATTCTTCGAGAATATCAGATTAACCTTTAAATTCTATGACATTAAATATGAAGTACATGGTGTAGATGGTAAATACTTTTTATGCACAATTATACGTGAGGTACGTGACTAGACGATAAAGAAGCGCTAAACACCACTGTATGTGAAGTACAAAAACATTTACCCGGCATGGCCAGGTGGTTAGGACGCTCGACTCGCAATCTGCGGGTTCGCATCCCCATCCCACCAAACACGCTCGCCCTTTCATAACGTGGGGGCGTTATAATGTGACGGTCAATCCCACTATTCGCTGGTAAAAGAGTACCCCAAGAGTTGGCGGTGGGTGGTGATGACTAGCCGCCTTCCCTCTAGTCTTACACTGCTAAATTAGGGACGGCTAGCGAAATTCAAAACAAACAAACAAAAACATTTATAATAGAAAAGTGCTATTGTGTGTGTGTGAAGTACATAACGCCATGCCCTCGAAAGCCTGATTCATGATCCATACTATAGTCAGATATTGCAAGAGAAAGCACAACTATATTTGTATAAATACGTAATCATCAACAAGCTCAAGTCCGGCTTTATGGTCATCATCAGAAATGGTCCAGCGTGGAAAGCAATTATAGACTACTGACATGGACGAATGATAGAAAAAATGTTATGCGCCATTGAATGTGAAGTTTATAAAGAAAACGGCAAACTTCTCCAAATTCTAATGTTTGTGGTATTTATTTTGTTTTGTTTGTTAAATTCTGTTGATTCAATCTTAGATCATTTTTGGTTTTCTTCAAGTTTTACCGATTCTGTAATTTTTTCTTTATCTTCAAATTATACCGATTCTGTCATAATTTTTAGTTTTCTTCAAATTATGCGGATTTTGTTATTTAGTCTATTTTTTTTCAAATTCTGTTGATTCTGACATTTTGTTTTTTCGTATATTGTTCATTCGTGTATTTTCCTAGTTTCTAATTATGCTGATTTTTATTTTATTTTCTTCATATTCTGCTCATTCTGTAATTTCCTTATCTATTCTTTAAATTTTGCCATTTGCCTTATTTTCTTTTCTTCAAATTCTGCTGATTATATCATTATATTTTCTTCAAATTCTGCCGATCCTATAGTTTTGTTTGTTTTTTTCTTCACATTATGCTGACTCTGTTATTTTCTTTTCTTCAAGTGAACAAATATTGTAAAATTGTAAATCGAGAGTTACAGTCATTAGGAACGAATTTTAATGTTATATATTTTCAATTATTCGTAATTAGTTTTAATTGAAACTTCCTCGTGAGTTATAGTTTGAACTTCGAAAGGTGGCGAATAAGTGATAAAAAAATAACGTCATTTCTAAATACCCATCTTTTACGTTCAATTTTGGACAAATAATACTATTTAAACAACGTTCAAACAACGCTTGAAGCAAAATTCGTGTTATACTTCATGTACTTTTTTTACCACTTTCACATTTGAACAAATTAAGAGAAACATGTGAAACAAAAAAACAATAAAACTTCAGTCCAATACAGTTGTTGATGTCGTGTAGAACTATAGATAATGACTTCAAATGGTTACAATACCTTAAAATAACTGTGTAAAAGATCTTTATTCTTATTTTTTTATTTCACAATTTTGCAACTTTATTCTATATTAACCCCAAAAAAAGAGAGAAATTTATATGAGACGTAATGGAAGAATGACCTTTTTTATGATAAAAATATAATATATATATATATATAAACAGTTTTAAACTTTGTGAGTTTCCAAAATTGATACAAACTTGAAACGTTGTTTACTACAGCTAAGAACACGAGTTAATGATAAGAATGTAAATTTAAAGTTATATGAAAACCAGATTTATTCTAATTCAACCTTTTCTTTTGCTGGCTCGAAGGTTGTTATGCTTTGTTCACTTGAGCGTTCTGATACTTATTCAGTAGAAGGGACTTTATGAACATTCATATTCATCTAGCATACTTGATCTTTGTTATTTTGTAAAAATGACGTCACAACTGACCGACTATGCTGAATCCGGTACTTTAGGTCAAACCGCCCTCACTTAAAGCAGGTTATGGCCTTTTTGAAATGATAGTCAATGCAACACCAGTAATTACAGATGTAACTTATTGTCAAACACTGCAGGGAGGAGTCAGGACACAGTGCTCTGATTGAACAGTTAACGCGTGTTGTTTTGCAAATATATGACACAGCCCAGTGGATGTTTTAGGTTTTTCCCCTTATTGTATTTATAATTTATAAACACCCAAACTATAATGCTGTCTATTAATGCCAAGCGCATCAGCTAGGGAAAAGCAAGGCCGTTTCTATAGAAACACTCCCTGAACCAATGAGGAAGCACAATTGAGTCAGCGTACGTCAACTCGAAATTTTATCGTCATGCGGCGTAAAGTTTACAACATTTGAGAGTGACGCTCGTATTAGGGTGGTGTGTAAGAGACAATAGAGTTGAGGCATTGGTGTACGTCCGTAAGAAAGGTGATGTTTGTGTATGGGAACCAGAGCGTTTTACTAAGGTCTGCTTGAAACATCATTCGCATGGTGTTCTATTTTCACGTGGTTTTTTAACTAGTCATTGATCAATAACACGGTTGTCAAGAAACGAACAGAATAATCATTTTTTAGAAGCTGTTTGGTTTTCCACATGCGAGGATGCTAAAGCACGTGCATTTCTCGAGCTCTAGTTTGGTGCCTTATCGTTGTAAGACGCCAACAAGGGACAATGTTAGCCTTAGTTCAGCATTAAGTTTTGGCAGCAGCGTGGGTCCTGAGCTGATGTCTTCTTGGTCATCAAGCACTTCAAGCCTTCAGGAAATGAGCTCTCCAACAGAACCACCCAAGGTACGATGTTAATCGGTTACTAAACAATATACACACCACTTACCGGTTCACTTGAGTGCATGCAACAAAACTCAAAAAATATAATTTATCATGTGTGAGACTAGACGACCAACTTCCATCTTATGTAGTAAATATCTATGTCGCAGCTTTCTGAACTACAGTAACCATATAAAAAAGTTACTGTAGTCAGTGTAGAGAACTGGTGAATATGTACGCTTTTCTTCACTAGAGTAGATGCTATTTTCAATGTGCTTTGTATGTTATTAACGCTAAAAGCTCTTTTATTTAATATACATACCACTACCAGGAGATAGTTTCAAAATTAACAACTTTTTAACGATATTAAAGTTCGGACACGTCTTGAAGGAGGAACAAAGAAAACATTATTATAAGTTTAGGATAATAACAGTGCTTGGACAGCAATTTGTCATCATCAGATACTTATACTAAGTTCTAGAAACGATGTACATTTGTTGCTAGTTGGACTTGGAATAAAGTTATCTATTCAAATTTTCAAGCAGTTTCCGGATTTTATTAATATTAAAAGTTAAAGTAGGTTCCTCGTCATCGAATTTATTAAGATGTTATGTTTGTTTGTGTTTAACTTTAAACGCAAGGCTATATAATGGGCTAGCTGTGCTTTGCCTGCCACTGTATTGAACCTTTAGTTTTATCGTTATAAGCTTAATGCTGAACCACGGAGGAGCAGAGGATTAAGAGGTAGTTGATAAAACTTCTAGTAAGTTAGGCCTAAGAAATAAATTGAGTCATAATTCAAAACGTTCCATTATAATTATATAGGCGATTAACGTTAATTTCCTTTATCTTGCCTTCTTCGGTCACAAATTAATACTTATATCAGTTTACCACACTGATAAAATTCTTTCTAAACCTGTAGTTACGGGATCCTCCTGTTTTCCGGAATTTTATTCCACTGCTAAAGCTGCTCCTAAACCTATAGTTACGAGATCATATTTCATTTTTCTGAATGTTTTGTAATTACTTTATTACAATCCCCACGACAAAATCTTCCTCTAAGTCAGTGGTTCTTAACCTTTTTTTGCTCCATGCCCCACCTCGACACCTCAAAAAATTTGATGTCCCTTAATATAAAAACAAATTTGGTGTTGAAAATTTATAATAATATAATGTAAATTTTTTCTTATTGTAGCATTTTCAAATTGCCCCCTGTGGGGCGTGTGCCCCACGTTCAGAATCACTGCTCTAAGTCTAACCACGAAGTTTGCATAATGACACTATATCTGAGCCCACTCTCTTCCACCGGTCTTCCAGACATTGTACATTGAAGACACGCTATAAAATATACACTTAACATATATATAACGCATGACCATAGTCTTGGGTCTAGTGGATCCACATAGAGTTTATGTGATTAGAAATGGATTCCTTTCGAGGTTAGTAACCGTACAATTCTCAACTTACATAAAGGGTTTCTGATGCTGCATTTGTTCCCACAGAACGTGTATTTGATTTGGTGTTATGAAGAAAACTCATCGTCTTTCGACATGAGAAAATTATTTTATCTCCTTTGGTATGCAAATTAATACGACTACACAACTTTCCAATATTAATCATTACAACTTCATTTTCACCCATGTCGTTGTTAATGTAATAACACCTGGCAGCTAGATCGGTGTTTATGTTTTGCAACCTGGGGGGGTCAGGTGCTATTTAGACCTATTCTTCCCTGTAATGACAGTGAATAAGTGAAAAAGCTGCCCAGAATGAGTTGAATGAATATACGCATGGTGTATTTAAACAGAAAAATCCGTTAGTAATTATATTTGAAACTCTTACTGGATTACTGAGCTTATATTAAAACGTAACAAAACTTTCACCTCGAGAGGGGGGGGGGACTGTTTTAGCTACTACTCTACTTCAGGAGCATTCAGCAAACACCTTTAGTAGCTGAAAAAAAAACTTATTGTTTATCATATTTTTTAGAGATATCATTCGTGTTCTTATTTTAAAATCGGAAAGGATGACTTGGGCAGAAAGCTGTTTGTAGCATATAGTGTGTGTTAACATATACGATACACACCACAAATTCCCTGTGAGTTTGCAAGGTTAGGTAGGCTTAGCTGTTGTTGTAATGTGTAATTAGTACGTCATCACTGGGCGATGAATCTGCGTGATCAATAGGAAGTAACAACACACCTACACGGATACTGTTACTGACACATTTCAATGTCGCGAAAACAAATTATGATCTCCGCGTATACGTAATATGAATTTCTCTTGTTGATCGTTTTGACGTCTTGGTTACAATAGAAACTTAAAACCAATGGTGAGCATATAAGTGTTTATCATTGAGGTATTTAAGAAGAATGTGATACTTGAGCATTTTCAGGAAAATGACGTCATTGATGAAAGTTCGGTTAAGGAAAAAAGTTCAATTACCATGGACTAAAATAACAAAATATATGCAAATGTTGCTCTTACGTTTATATGTCAATATTCCGTGCTTTACATGCAAAAATTGCAGTCATGTGGTTATCAACGAGGAACAATAAGAGTTTTAGCTCTAATAGACTGCTCGTGCCTTTTTCTAGTCAAAACTTTGTCCCACTCTAGAAACAGGTGTTAAAGCTAAAACTCTGCTATGTCTACACTGCCTAAAATACTCTTGAAACAAGAACAAGGAATGGATCTCAGAATCAAATGACTGATAGAGAGTCGGATATGGGTCTCACAATCAAATGACTAACAGAGCAGGAAATGGGTCTTAGAATCCAGTGACTGAAAGGGAATAGGGTATTGGTCGCAGAATCAAGTGACTCACTCTAGGTTCATAGGAAAAGTATATTTAGGAAGAATAAACAGTTCATAAACCCACTTGTCTTGGTATCTCAGACGACGGTAATGTTTGGAAAATGCCTCAATATAAATATTTTAACCAACATAATAATATCGTCAGAGGAAGGTCTATGTCATGTGGACGTACAGTAGGAATTTAGGCTTAGAGATAAATATTTAAGATGACAATGTTTTTGGGTTTTTCATGTAGTTTTAGCATGATGTTTTTTGTTTTTTTTTCACGTAGCCATGCCCAGAACTTGTTTTGTTAGATATCTTTAAGCTATCAAAAAACGTTAGTTCGATTAATAAATGGAATGGAACAATGTAATCATTTACAGAGATAAAGTTGGAAACGTTTCCATACTGATTTTTTTTGTACTGTAGGAATTGATATGATTTTTGTCTTGGCAAATATATAGAGTTGCTCATTTTAATGATTTTTATAAGTTTGCCATGAGTATTCGTAATCTAGAAATTTTGTGTAAGTTTTTTTTTCTACAATATGTAATACTCCTTGAATACTTTTTTGCCTTTGCAAATGGATTATGCAGTATAAATGGATTATGCAGTATTGAAGTTATACAAACGCCCGTCAAATAAAACGATAATAGTTTTTGTTATTATTATTTTCATCATGGACAGAGGAACAACGATTGCATAAACCAAACTAATTTTTATCAGAAATCAAAACCATAAGAAGCGATTTTATTATTCCTGGGAGTGTTAAAAAGTCCTTCAACAATGTCGTGATTTTTTGTTGTAGCAATCATAGTTGGGGAAATTACAGTCTTGCAACGACATTGTGATTGTGTTGTAGCGATCGCATTGTTTCCATTACTGCTGTGACATTTACTGAGTCCTCCAACACTGTTGTGACGTGTTATAGCTTCCTCATAACAATATATATATGTATATTTAAAGATAAAAATATAAATTATTAGTTTAACACTCAACGTTATGTGTCACTGCTGCAATTTAAGATGCTAAATTAGTTTTATGTAATACAGTTCTCTTGTCTTGCAGATTTAAGCAATTTGTTATCTTGTGTATAGATACGAGTTTCCAAATTGACCACCATAGTCGATTTACAACATTTACGAGTACTATGTCTGTTTTTATTATTTAATTTCTATAGTGCATATTGGTGTATAAAATACGTTTTAATACTAGTAACAAACGACTTTATAACACCAAATTTGTTATTTTTCTTTAATTGGACACTCAACGTTTCGCTTTACTGCTTCTTTAGGAGAGTTCCACTAAAACACAAAGCGTTACAGTTTGTTTTAGTGGAACTCTCCTGAAGAAGCTGTAAATTGAAACGTCGAGTGTCGAATTAACGAAAAATTACAAATTTTGTGTTATAAGGTCGTTTATTACTAGTACTAACTCTGTTTGTTTGTCTGTTTTAGGGCAAAGTCACATTGAGCTATCTGTTGTATCGACCGCGGGGAATCGAACCCCGGATTTAAGCATTTTAAGTCCGTAAACATACAGCTGTCCCAACGGGAGACCAATAACTATGATGGAACATATTTACATGTCTTCAAGTACTCATTCTTGAGGAACATTCATGACGTATTATGTTTATTAATTTTTTCTGCCCCTTTCCCTCAAAACTCAAATCAAATATGGAGTCCTAGAACTAACACAACCAATGTGTAACTGCCTATAGGAGATTTAGATCAAAGGTCAAGATCATAGCAAAAGCTGCTATCAACATATTGACCTCCTCTTGTACAGTAATGATTTGGTGTTTATGGAACGCAATTAAATAGCAAGCTACGTTTCAAACAAGTCATTGGAAAGAGCGACTGGAGATACCTAGACTTGTCAACGATGTGTTAGCCGAGTGAAGTATAAGGCATGCCGTTTCTCACGCCTGTATCGCGCTACTGACAGCCCCGTGAGCTAAATCGAAGTTTCACGTTGGAGCATGCGCAAATACTTTCAGAATATTGTGCAGCACTACGAATCTCACAGTAAAACTTTTAATTGTTTAAACTGCTAAAAAATTAACGTCTTGTTCACATTATAATATTCCTGATAATAAATTCTATTATTTTACTGGAACAGTTTAAAAACATGATGCATTCCTTAAAAATACAAGACAGAATTAGTTTATTATAAGTCAGTCGAAGCCATTAATACAGCATTTATTGTGCAGATCAATACATAGATTTAGTTGAATACTAGCAATGAACATTTGGCCAGCATGGATGCTAAAAAATAATAAAAAGTACGATGTATCATCTAGAACCCAAGCTTCTCTAGATGGTCTCAGGGATTTTGTAAGTGTTTTTGCCTCTTTGTGACAGAAGTTTATAAGCTACAGTAGCTTAATATACAACTACGCTTCAGAGAACACGCATTATCAATAAATCTTTTGCTGTTGTTCGTTCAGAGACCAATTTGGTTGGAATGTACCCAGCCTGGGCGTCAGAGCCCGGGGCATATCCCTTCTAGGTGCTACGAGACAACCTTGTACAAGCTGTCAATGTTACGGAGTTATTACAGATTCCAAACTGTGACCCATGATTTCATAGTCCCGTTTATCTTTTATAATCAGCTTCGACATTATCATGGGATAGGGCAAAGAAAGAACTTTATATAAAAGATTGAAAATAAGATAGCATGATACTAATGGTTAAGTACGAATCTCATGCATGCTATAAGATCAGTACATATCACTAGCTGGGAATGGATATTTCATAAACTTTTTTCAAAGTTTTTTAATTGTGTATTGTGAAGCTAAGCCCATGAATTTCACTGAATGTTACTTAAATGCAAATATGTATTCTGTGTTTTAACGATGGTCATTTTATCATTAGTGGTGTGTTGCATGCTTCTTTCTACATAAAATCAATTATGAATTAAACAGAAGAATTTTACGTCTTTTTAAAAAAATCAGTAAAACTTGACTAAAGAAGAAACTAAAATCGTAATAGCTTCAGTGCAACACATTTAATCTGTTTTTTACTCAGAAGTAGCTCTTATTTTATTGAATCTGTTTTACTCACAAGTAAATACTTGTTTTATTGAATTTGTGTTGTTACTCAAAAGTAGCTATTGTTTTATTAATGTTTTTTTTTACTCAAAAGTAGTCCTTATTTTATTGAATCTGTTTTTATCCACAAGTAGTTGTTATTTTATTGAATTTGTTTTTACTCAAAATTAGCTCTTATTTTATTGAATCTGTGGTTTTACTCAAAAGTGCCCCTTGTTTTATTGATAAGATGAATTGTTTTCAAATATCGTTAACTTTATTGCAATTATTAGACAGAGACTAAATGAGTTAATAATATATATATATATTGAATCAGAGTTAATTTCTAATTTTGACATTACGTAGAGACTATCTGAAAGAGTTGACATCGTTAGATATTAAATCGAAAAATAATTTTGGCTCTAGACCCTCTGAAAGAATTTATATTAATTCAGAGATTAATATCTGCCCTAAACTGTCTGTAGAGCTGATATTGTTTGATATCAACTTAGAGGAAAATATCTTCTCCAAGCATTACTTGAAAACTGTCTTAACTACATTAAAACATTTGTTGTTACCATTTCTAGATTTACACTAAAGTTAACTATTTCTTACCAAACATCACAGTCGTTTACTCTGTTTCCTTCTTAAAGGCATGGCCAGGTGGTTAGGGCGCTCACCTCACAATCAGAGGGTCGCGGCCACCAAACATGCTCGCCCCTTTCAGCCACGAGGGCGTTATTATGTGATGGTCAATCCCATTAAAAAAGAGTAGCCCAAGAGTTGGCGGTGGGTGGTGATACTAGCTGCCTTCCCTCTAGTCTTACACTACTAAATTAAGGACGTCTAGCGCAGATAGCCCCCGTGTAGCTTTGCGCGAAATTCAAAACAAACAAACAATCCTTCTTAAAGCATGTATTAAAATTGACTCCCCTTCCCGTGTTTATCCTTCATTGTGAAATTACTGACAAAAAATGTACATATTGTTTTTATTACAAATTTTCTTTAATTAAGCTTAACTCATAGCAGTATATACATAAATATAGTGAAGTTAAAAGTGTACAAGTTGCATTTAGCAAAGTTTTTATGTACTGTGATAACGAGCAATGTGTTAAGTTAGAATTTACGATCAAGTTCTTCATTTTCTCCAACACATTATTATTTGTTTCACCAATAACAGCCTGCTGGGTATTAAAACGTGTCGATAAATAAGTTTTAGAAGTTCATCGTGATAGCATTTGAAATATTTTTCTTCCTAATAAAATAATTGACTACGAAGTTTTATCACTTAAACTTGAGCTGCAGTGAGTGTTACTTAAAATAAGAATATTTTCATGGTAGTAACTGAAATAGTCCAAGCCGGATTAAGGGTAGGGCTCAAGGGGCGGCTATTCCTGGCTCCCGAAACATTTTGTCCGCTCGAATCATTGGAAATAATAATTGGAGCACTAGAATTTTTAATACAACTAAATATCCGCAGGCTTGGGTATTATTCGAATAATAACTTTATTGTTAAAACATATTTAATAACAAAAGCTTCGTTTAAAAAAATATGCCCCCAACGGCTCAACTGAGAAAAAAACCAGGTTTCGATACTCGAGGTGCGCACAACACAGATAGCCCATCATTTAACTTTGCGCTTAACAAACAGCTTCCCAGTGGCACAGCGGTAAGTCTGCGTACTTAAAACGCTAGAAACTGGGTTTCGATACCCGATGTGAGCACATCCCAGGTAGCCCATTGTGTAGCTTTAAGTTTAACTACGAACAAACAAACAAACAAAATCAGAAAATATATCCACAAAATTTATTATAACGACAGTAATTTTGAAACAAAAATATCATTAATGTTTTATGTATCAAGTGACTGATATGCATGGGGCGGGCAACTTAAAACTTTGTTTATATAAACACTTTTCTTCTAGCTTGGCCCAGGCCCTTTGTTTCCTTCAGCCACTCACAGAAATAGTTATGAATTTCAACATTCTACAACTAGTATATATCTTTATTCAGATATATTCATGTAATATTTTTTTCTAAATTTCCGTGCAGTTTCTACATGTAATTATGGCATTCTTGTTGGCCGGATGTCTCAAGGTTGTAAACGTGCAAATCGTTTTGCACAGGTAAAAAAGTACATATACTACAACCTTTGTTTTTAAGTTTGAAGCTAGTGTGGGTTTCTGTATGAACTTTTGGAAGGTAGCCTATGCCTATTAAAAATACAGTACAGAAAAGTGTACACCTGGCTTGGCTTAAAATTGCGTGTAGGCTGTTGGTTAAAGCGTGTAACATTTGAACTTTGCGATATCTGACTTTCCTTGTTTCACTAGAGCAATGGTTCCCAAACTCTTTTAGTCTGAGGCTCCCTTGGTGTGAATAAAAAAGTTTGAGGCCCTCCAACCTATAACTTTAGCTTAATGATTGAAAAAGAGTGCCGTAGTAAAAACAGTAACTTCTCATTTCGACATACTGGATAATTTAATTAATTAAACATAATTTTTATTGGCTTATTGTTTATTTAGAATTAAAATTAAGCCAGCATCTTTGTTTTCGACCCATTTTAGGCGCCCCCACCAAAAAAGCTTCATGGCCCCCAAGGATCTGCGGCTCCCACTTTGGGAAACACTACACTAGAGTATGTAAGTTGGGTTCTAATTTTCGATTATGGCCTTTTGCTCTTGATATTTGTTCATGGCTTCGTCTCTTGTTTTGTAACCTCAACCCCAGCAGCCAGATAATACAGAAGAAGAAAAAACCTCAAACCTAACAACCAGACAATACGGAAGTAGAAAAAGCCCGGTCAGTTTAGGTGACATAACAAAGTATTTGTTTAATTAATAACGAATTTTGTGTTTGAAACCACACTGGCGTTTGCTTGTTTACCTCTACCTCTATTCTTGACTTAATAACCCTGAACCTGTGTTTTATGGAAACTTTTGGCTTTTTCTGTTGATCATCAATTTACGTGAATACTACACCAGGACGAACCTGCGGAGTTTGTTAATTGTTGTTTTCCATTACGTAGTTATGCAGTGAATAGTCAAACAAGCATTCAGCCTGTTGATAAAAATTATACTCACAAAATATCACAGTTTACAATTCGAAAACCACCTCTTTCCTTTATGGGTAGAAGGGTTTTTGTGCACTTTACAAGTATGAATTAGTATTTACCAATATGTCTTGTAGCTCTCATGGACTAAAAACGCGGTCTGATTGGAATACTGTTTACAGTTTGGAATATCTACGTCAGTCTTACAGGAAGAAAAGGTTCTTTTGCTCTGAAGTACACTGTCTGAAGAATTTTTAGACATTGATATTTTCCCTCTGTAATCTGGAAATTAACTTCTGAAAATATCCCCAACAGCGAGGGTGTGCTCATATGAAACAATGCATTCCAATCTTTCTAACTGTATGTTAAATGAGCTACACTCATTACCGGGTGTATTTTTAATCTCTATCTAAGTAGGTAGCTTTTATTTCTCTGCGGTTAATATTAATTTATTATCTAAAGTTTTAAGAAAAAACCAACATTGGACCAAAACACTCTGTGATTCAGAACCTGAAATCATGAGAAATTTTCTTTTACAGTCTAAAATTTGTTCGAAGGGTGTTTGTTGTATTGATCACTTGTTTTCTTGTTTGAAGTTTTCGATATTTTTAAAATGTAGTTTGACTTTTGTTATCAATTAACTTACTGTAGTCATACCTATTAATGCCAATGAAATAACGAAAAATGAAAATAAACTAAACATTGGAAACAGCTTCAAATTATTGTTTGTTTGTTTTTCGCGCAAAGCTGCACGAGGGATATCTGCGCTAGCTGTCCCTAATTTAGCAGTGTAAGACTAGAGGGAAGGCAGCTAGTCATCACCACCCACCGCCAACTCTTGGGCTACTCTTTTACCCCCCACGGCTGAAGGGGATTCGAACCCGCGACCCGCAGATTGCGAGAGTGCGCTCTAACCACTTAAAACTGACATACTGTACATTAATTTATGGAAATATTATTTTTCGTTCTCTTTTTATCACATTTAGCGAATCTAAAGTTGCGCTGGTTTATGTTGCTATTGGTTACAAATGATTTCTCAAGTTTGTATACGTTTGCCTGATATCCTAAAAGCGTTGTAGATATGAAAATGGATATGTTAAGATCCTAATTTGTAGTTTTAATCTGAATGTCCGAATTACTTTTATGGGATTACCATTATGAGGACAGGAAAATACAGCTTTTTGTTCAGTCTGTAAAATAATTTTCCTTAGGACACCACTTAGATGAAAAATGTTGACTACCACCAAAGATTACTATATGGTTGGTGAAGCTAGCGGAAACTTCACATTGAACACTCATATCTTGAAAGAAGAATGATCCTCCCCTCTTATTGTCTAATACCTCTGGGGAATTTTTTTCCTGTTGTCTAATCCTACACACGCGAGACATGTATTTTCTCATCCTACTCCTCTATGTCTACAATATCGAATACTATTATGTAATTTCAGTTGTTTATGACATTTAACTTATCCAGTGGAGCAGAAAAACCAGACACTTGCTTGACGGAATATAAGAACATATGATTATATGTGTGTCAGCAGAAATTCCTTTTTAGTACAATTGTATATACTAATCAGCATGTTTGGAGCTTTATTAGTAAATACATTCTGCTTAGTTTGTACACATGTTGACAGCTCTACAGGATTTTCCTCAATATGTATTATATACAAAATGATAAAAGCCCTATAACCCTAGCGCCTTCGAAAGGTAGACATTTCTTCTTCAAACTGTTTGATTCCCAGTTTGCCTCTGAAGAAGAAACGTCCACCTTTCGAAAGCGCTCGGGTTATAGAGTGTTTATCATTTTGTATCAAGACTTATTGAACCTACGTGTTTTTCTGACATCCTGAATATATATATATTAGTACTTCAATAGGATTTTTATTAAAATACACTAAAATATACACATTAGTACTGAAAGAATATCTTTATGAAAACATATACATTGGTACTGAAGCTAGATCATTATTAAGATATACACATTGGTTTTTTTTAGTAGTAGGCTTATTCCCTCTGAATGTTGATGAAGACCTTCCTTTTTATGTCTGCTGTTTTGCACCTTATTAGTGAAGAGGAGGTCTGTGGCTATAATGACAGATGACTGTCAACCATCATCTTGAAGTAGGTGCTGAGGCTTTTGAGGTGTAATTAGGTCTTGATGGGAGTGGCTGAAGTATATCCCATTACCAATGTTAAATATGCGTTTTTTTTGCTTTATCTCTCAACCTTATCCAGCTGCGTAGCACTCATAGTACGCATAAGACCTTCGTAGGGCATAAGTAGGTGATGTTCTTCAGCTCCGTTTTCTGATGCATCTTTCAGTTATTGATGTCTTTGGTAGCTCTGGTTCTCACAGTGCTAATGTGGCTGGTGAAGATGAGTTTACCTCCTTCCAAGGTGCTTCGGTATTTCTTTCAGAAGGATGGCACTGCTCGCAATGGCTGATGATGGCTTATCTTTATCATTATATCTGTTATTGAGTATACGAAGAGATGGTTGCATCATGTTTTCGATTTTATTTTTGCTAGAGCCTGTGTTATATTCTTGAATGTCATCACCAAATGTTAGATCCATGGTGCAGATGTTGAAGAGGATTGGTGATATTTGTGATCTTTGAGGCAGGTTGTTATTGATGGTGATCCCAGGCTGATAGCCAGGTTTCATGTTTCATGATAAACATTCCGGTAGATAGTGCAGCTACGACCTATCTTACACGTGATACACTGATGCCTTTTCTGAGCATTCTATCAGCAAGAATAGGCAGCTGGGCTGTATTGTAAGCATCCTCCAGACCTAAAACTACTGGCGTGGTATTTGACCATGCTTCAAAGCCTTCCTATGTGTTATTTTCAGATTCTCTTCCGTTGCAATAATCATCTGATAATGAGAGTAACAGTGGTTCAATCTGAAAGGGAAACCTTCTAGTTGCAACCCTCTCTGGAATATTGCCAATGATGTTTTGTAGGACGATGTTTTGATGATCTTTAAAACAACAGTGATCCTTCAAGGGTTTGGATAAGGATTTGGTAAGGCCATCAGTCCGTATCTCAAGGATGATACCTGTTGCCTAACCGCATTAATACTCTAACACTAACTTCAACAGGTTGGCGTCTTACTGGAGCTTTATCTTTTGGAAATATTTATGACTCTACCTCGTCTACGCTAAGGATGCTTCTATATCTGCACGTAGTTTTAACTTAAGCCTCTTCTTCATGTCATCATGGTCAAATTGGTTAATGTATCTGTGCATGTAGGCCTTCTTTTGTCTTTATTTATATGGAGTGGCACACTGTAATTATCGTAAATTACCATGTGTTTAGTTTTTGTGCCAGCCATAATCTTGTGGAAGTGCCAGAATGAAGTCCTTGAGAAATTGGTCTTGTTACACAGTTCATTTCATTCCTTGTCTTGTGTTTTAGAAACTGATATCCTATAAAGAGCACAGAATATATATATTTTGCAATCATTGCCTCCTTTGCTCAAGCTGGGTCTTGCCTTATCAATATAAACTTAGCCTGAACTTAATGGTGTGCATTAGAGATTTATGAATATCACTGTTCCACCAGTATCGGGTTGTTCCGTTTGCAAAAAATTTTGCCTTGAGTTTGCTCGATGGTGAAAATATTTGAGTGTAGGAGCTATTCATGAAAGCTCGTCATCTTTGTATATAGGTTTTTAGATTGTATATTATTTTATACCCTTATGTCTTCTCTCACGCCTCGTACATGAGGTAATCACTGCTGACATTATGTCCAGGTAGAGAAGACACTCAAGGTGATGTTAGCAAAGGCAAGATCTATACTGGAGTCTCTATAACTTTGGCGCTTAGTGATTCTTGTTGGTTAACTCGAGTTTAACAGTATAAGGCTGGTGGCTATACTGTGGAGAGAATATGGAAAACCTTTTTCATCAGTGATTTCATCTGCATCCCCAATGAGGTGTCTGGCATTGAAGTTCCGCTTGATGCATAGAAATGTTATCAGACATATCGGGCAGGAATCACTAGTCTTCAGTGTGATATGCTGTGTGAACTGTTATGTACACATTGGCAATTCGGATGTCTGTGGATAACTTCGGATTAGCTATCTATATGGTTTGTAGCTTGCAGAGGTGATTGTTCAGTTGAGAGCTGTCATAATTTTCATAGCCGATGTTGCTGTAGTACCAAACTATGATTACCATCAGGATCCGAGATATAAATTTAATTACACCGTTACCAATTGCTAAGTTATATGTATAAGTACAATGTGCCATGTATTCAGTTTAGGTGTTTTGTACAGTTGCTAACTATGTAGATTTAGTACTTGGCATTACGTTCCAATTTCAAATCCAGAGTTAGTTTGTGTTTTGTTTCATTACAGCAATAGCCATAAGTACAGTATTACTATGTGTGACTTATAGATCTGGGGCTTAACTTTAATTACAATTAGAGTTACTGTGAAATGCGAGTAGTTAATGCATTGCCTACAAACAGTAATATTTTACAAAATAATGCCCTGACGAGTCACTGCGGGGGCAACGGAGCTCGTGCAGGCAGCGGGGTACCTGGAATAACCAGCAGGAGAAGAACTTCATCCAGATCATTAAAACATCAATATTGACACTCCAGCTGGGTGATCAGTAAAATATTCTTATGTGTACTTCACGTAGATCGTCATTAGAATATACACTGGCACTTCATATGACCATAATTAGCGTATCATATTGGTTCTTCATTAAAATATACACTAGTACCTCATATGACATCATTAGAATATCATATTAGTTCTTCATTTGGATCTTCATTAAAATAGACACTAGTACATCATATGACCACCATTAGCATAACATATTGGTTCTTCATTTGAATCTTCATTAAAATAGACACTAGTACTTTATATGACCATCATTAGAATACTAATATCGGTACTTTAATGGATTTTCATTAAAATATACACTGTACTCCATATGAACATCATTAGAGTATCATATTGATAATTCATTTGGTTTGTTTCTTTGTTTTTGAATTTCGCGCTGGCCGTCCCAAATTTAGTAGTGAAAGATTAGAACGAATGCAGCTAGTCATCACCACCTACCGTCAACCCTTGGGCTACTCTTTTACCAACGAATAGTGGGATTGACCGTAACATTATAACGCCTCCACGCTGAAAGGGCGAGCATGTTTGATGGGACGGATATTCGAACCCGCGACCCTCAGATTGCGAGTCAAGTGCTTTAACTACCTGGCCATGCCGGGTCAGTTAATTTGATCTTCACTAGAATATGCACTGGTACTTCATATGAACATCATTAGAATATTAATATTGGTACATTTGGATCTTCATTAGAATATACCTTGGTACTTCATATGACTAACATTAGAATATCAGTATTGGTATTTCAGTAGGAGGTTCACCAGATTATTTCCTTGTACTTCAAAATAAAATATCCTCATCGCATTTCTAGAGCAAATTCTCATGAAAACATCAACTTCTTCAAGGGTGTTCACGTGTATCACTCTAAGCTCTTAATTAAACCTCAGTATTTTTAGATATCCTTCTTCTACAATAATCGGATCAGTTCAAACTGTTTATTTTCAAGACTTCATTGTTAATGTTTCATCAATGATGTGCATATATGTATCAGAACTCACAGAAACAAACAAACAAAAAATGTATCAAGCAGCAAGTGAGAATCTCGAGAACCACTGTACACGTAAAGTCATAGGAACGTGACCAAAACTGCTTAACAAGTGAGTGTTAAGTGATAATCTATACCCCAGGTTCATTAAAGCCGTGAATGTCGCCAGCTTTAAGTGACAATGTCTATACTCTGATCTCATCAACGTTTTTAACGTCACTAGGAACGTACATAGTTCCAATTCTGGTTTCGGTCAGAGTTCCGGCTTTTAGTACATTGCACCAGGAACTTCATCCAAACTGCTTTCGGTATTAATAACTTTCCTTTATCTCATTAAAGTTGTAAATGTCAACGGACAATAAGTGAAGAGAGAACATCAGATGTGTGTGAGAGTTTGAAATTAAAGAGGCCAACATTCGCGAGCGAACACAACATGTTTTTGACACGCAATCCCAACATGGCCGATTTTGACACCAGGAAATTGTGAAAACACAGCAAAATCGAAAGCTGTCTATACCTCTGTTTGGGACCTGTAAAAGAAGTATATCTGTACCAAATCCCATGTACATTGGACGAAATACTGCGGAGTAATTGTCAAACAACCCTAAAATTATGCTTTTGTGGCATCTTTACCTCCTACAATTACTAAAAATTGGCAAGCCCAACATTTTTGTTTATAAATGTGTGAGACCTCATAGAAAACTTGTCAAAATATGACCGAGTAATTAACAAAAAAAAAAAAAACAACCCAAAATTGTGTTTTTTTTGTGAACTCTGACCTCCTAATAAGACTCAAAATGGGCAAACCCAACTTTTTTGTATGTCAATGTGTTGAACGCATGAAAATATATTTTTGTGCAAATTTTCATCTTGATTGCTCTAAGTATGACCGTAAAGGAGCCCAAAATATATATTTGGGGTTGTTTAACCTTTGATCCCCTAAATTCCTTAAAAGGCCTAAATCCAAAAAACGATAAAGTTGTCTGGGCGTATTGGACCAAGGTATAACCCTACCAAGTTTACGTGATGTAATGTAAGTTTGGGTGAAAGTTTTCCATGTGTATAAAGATAATTTCAACAGAAAAAAGTTCAAAATTTGAAGATAACAACAACAACAACAAAATAAAAACACATTAAAGCGTATATCCTATCATTCTTTAGTGTTAGTAAACCAAGAAAATCATTGGACAATAAAATGGCACAGTTTAAAGGACTTTCCAAAGCATTAAAAAATAGCGTAAGTAAAGATGGAGTACAGGCAAGTAAAGATGGAGTACAGGCAAGTAAAGATGGGTTAACTACGCTCTTGAATTTCGCACGAACAAGTTAGCAACAAGACTGAAACTTCTTAATTCACGAATACAAAATACGTAAATTATATACTGAACTAGATATATTATATTAACGTCACAAGGTGCGATCTGATATGCAGGGAATAGAGACAACTTACAATATTAATAATAAGTCTAAACTTATCAATACGAATCACGAAAAATATAATATTATTTTTTATTTACAAAATTAGCTAAGTGACTCACGATAAAGTTAAAGAAATTAGATTTTCGAAGGCCCAAAAGAACCTTGTTTAATTCTAGTGGTGGTGATTGGATCAAGTTTTAACGTCAATGCGTTGTCCCCTTTTCCATATCTAGTTCGCTCTCATATATCTTGTGTATGTTTAGGCGACGCTAGACAAGATCTAAGAAAGGCCGGCTGTAGTTATCAATCACTGTCACGTGGTGTCTATTTTATCACTTTGAAAATAGTGACAAGTCTCTTGATGAAAACACACTATCCCAGCGAATATAAATTTGAATTCCACTTTGGCATTTTTTTCCTATTTCTAAATCTTGTTTGGGGTCCATATATACATTCCTTTAGAAGTTGTTTACTAACGAGCTTATAATTAAGGCTAAAATGGTGTTCTTATTTAACGTAACTTTTGGTCCTACGTTTACTAACAAGAGTTTTACATTACGTAAACGCCATCAAGGAAATCAGGGATTAACGGTGCCAGTAGCAAACACCGAGTTCTGTGAAACCCAACTTGGGTGTAACCAACTTTAGTTCAATAAACCTAGCTACTATGTTAGTTTTATAAATTTAGCCAGTTATTTATAAAGATAATACAACAATTACGTTAATATTTCACATCTAAATGTGTGTTTGTGTGCATATGTATACCAGTTGTTGTTGTTTTTTAATCACCACAGCTTAGGAGACGCTTTTTTCGCTATACTCTTCTTCCTTCCGATTAAAACTCACGTTTGTGTTTGTGTATACATACATATATATAATTAGCGCTCGGCATGGCCAGGTGGTTAGGGCGCTCGACTCGCAATCTGAGGGCCGCGGGTTCAAATCCCTGTCCCACTAAACATGCTGCTCGCCATTTCAGCCGTGGGGACGTTATAATGTTACGGTCAATCCCACTATTCGTTGGTAAAAATAGCCCAAGTGTTTGGCGGTGATAACTAGCTGCCTTCCGACTAGTCTTACACTGCTAAATTAGGGACGGCTAGCGCAGATTAGCCATCGTGTAGTTTTGCGGGAAATTCAAAACAAGCAAACGAAAGATACTGAACTCAAAACAAAGATAATATATTCATAATAATCATAAAAACAGCAGCACAAGAACTACCTTTACTATTAG
>NW_013665702.1:1142721-1154350 GCF_000517525.1 Limulus polyphemus | reverse complement strand
CAAACCAGCCTAACATAAAAAAACCTGAACCACAGAAGAAATCAACAACAACCGCACAGAAGGGAGGAAGAGGTCTACTTGAACCTGACCCTCCCAGGTCGAAAATGACCTAAATCCCGATCCGGAGAGAGGAGGAGGAGGAACACCAAAACTGGTCTACCTGAACCTGACACTCTCAATTCGTAAAAACGACCTAATTCCCGATCCGGAGAAGAGAGAGAGAGAATACCAAAACAAACAAACAATCTACCACACAAACATTTGTACAGGCAGTAAAAACCCACACCCAAACCGAAGAAACCACAAAACAAAAGAAGAACACTAAACCCATTAATGCTAAGACAGAGGAATTAACAAACAAAATAATAATGGCAGTCACAAACATATTTTACAAATTCCTGGAAAAATATAATAACCCCCAAAACCAAGAGGATTGCATTACACTAATCATGAAAATAGTGCTAGAACAACTACTATCAACATTACCACAGGTAGCACAATTACTCTTACTACCACAAACATCACAGAACTCAAATACCTAGCAAACATAAGGCTACACACACATACAACTTGAAAACATAAAACGGACATGGCCCTGAAAAGCAAAGAGGTAATAGAATCTAACAAATGAAACCAGCCAACCAAAACCCAAACCCAAGAAGTTAGAAAATATAATAACAGCAAAGTAGGGAGGAAGAGGTCTACTAGAACCTGACCCTCCCAGGTCGTAAAAGACCTAAATCCCGATCCGGAGAGAGAGAGAGATGCTTGATTGATGGCCTTTCTTTTGATGATGTTTTGGATTTTGCAAATGCCTAATTTGTTGTTGGCGTTTTCGTTCATCAGATTCCATCATGAGAACAACGTCACATACAACTCTTTGAACACTGTCTGCACAAGTGTTGTGTGTCATTTAAAACTTTTATTTAACTGTAAAAAAATGTTTTTCTGATAATACTAATATACCAAGTCATAATACTCCGACTACTACAGTTACAATCAGTTACAGCAGACTGTATAATTAGTATAACACCGCTGATAGCTGACTTTTACTTTAAAAAGCCTTCTTTTTAGGCGGAGATACTACTGTTTTATGATAATTACTAATGATTTTAGTTACATCCAGTAGTATTTGCGTTACTTTATAATATTACTTTTATATCTACATTTGTTTCTGAACTTTATACTGAAGAAAAGAAGGGGTTGCAGGAATGTTAAACAAAGTTCATACATAAACACTCACGCCTTGCTTACATTGCATTACTAGGTCAGGATGATGACAGCCGAAATAACTTTAGCCTAGTTTCGCTAGTAGCTGAAAACCGCATGTCCTGTTTACGTCACATTGTACAGAAGGGACGTTTGTCCACGGTATACTGACAAACATTGCTCTTCTTATCATTATGAACAGTTCTAAACACCCCTTAATTGCTTACTAGTTTCTTCATCCTGGTTTTAAAAGGGTTGTTTGACCGATAATGTTCTTTGTTTAAATGAACTGTCATCACAAACTGCCTTTACTTTCTCTGTAAGGCAACGCCAAATGATGGCATAACTGTTCACAGAATAATATTATGTGAAAACTTAAAAATCCATAATTACAATTATTAATAATTAATCTTAATTATGAGTAACAGACAAACTACACAAAGCTTCTATGGCCACTCTGGTAATCAGTTTGGTATCCTCGCTGTAAGTGGGGTTTTTGGCCTTTCATAGATTGAGAAATTCGCCTACCAGATTTTACGTAAACTATAGCTATTTTGACCATGTTTCTAGTTTAAAGGATATCGATTTTCAGTCAAACAGAATGTAAGTATACTGTGGCTAGTATAATACTGACGTGAAACTAACAGATTGGGTTTCTTGCCACAAAATTAATAAAAAATATGCACTGAACTGTATCACTCTGATTGTATCGGTTTAAATGACATGGCATTGTGTGTTTCTGAATTATTATTACTAGAATCAAATTGAACTATTTAATTAAAACCTACTTCCCACCTATATAAGATTAACTGAACGACTATCACTACTCCTTAACGTTACAGATAATTGACTCAACCGCTTAATCCTCAAATTACCGACTTGTTTTTATACCATTCACTGTTGTACCCATATTGCATTATATCGTGTAATTCTACGTCATTGTTTGTTACAACATACAGTGTAAAGGACTGACTAACAAAGTAGGTACCACGACTCATTTTATATATAGAATACACCATGGAGACCCACAGCAGTAAGTAGTAAGATTAAGGGCACTGTTAATGTATTTTTGTTTTATTCTTTGTGTGCGACTCAAATGTAACCCTGTAACGAACAAAGACATCAAACCGCAAGGAATTTAGTGTATAAAACGATTATAAAAATGTGTTCAAATAGCCGATGGGGTCCATTTCGGATTTGTATGGTTAATTACCGCATGAAGGCTTTTGGTTGTCAGTTCATACGAAGCCACTACGTGTAATAAGTCTGTGATCAGTTTTTAGGACTATATTCTCCATAAATCAACTCAGAGAAAATCCTGAACAGGACATGTCATAACGAAAGATGTATAGATGTCATATGATGTTTCAGTGTCATTGTATTATATAAAATGTTTTTTTTTAATTTCAAAAATTATGTTGCAGAAAGTACTTCTGTATTAAGCAAGACATGGAACCAATGAGTTATTGTGATAAGATCTAGATTTTCTGTTTTTTTATGTATATATTTTTTAAACCACTCAAGCTTATACCTTAATTTGCACGAATTTCATCGCGGTATAATCTTTAAAATATCTGAAACATATAACAACTAGTGTGTTTAAGAATAGGATCTCGTAGAGAGGTGTATATAATAACATTCTGTAGAACAAAAGTTCTGGTTAAAAAAGGTACATTTATGATTATAGGCAGATGGATGAAATGGCTTTCTGAGGGCCAAGAATCTTGTTGAACAAAGTTACATTTGTGATGGTAGACAGATGGATATATTGACATTCTTTATGGTAAGAGTCTGGGAAAGAAAGCTACATTTATGATGGCAAGCAGATGCATATAATGACATTCTGTAAGATAATAATCTAGGTGGGCAAAGATAAATTTGTGGTGGTAGGCAGATGGATATAATGACATTATGCATGATAGTATTCCTGGTGGACAAAGCTACGTTTGTGAAAGTAAATACATGGGTATAATGACTTTTTGTGTGGTTAGAGTTGTAGTTTGTTATGGCGGTCAGGTGGATGTAGTGATATTTTGTGTGGTAAGAATTCTAGAGGACAAAGCTGTGATTGTATGGTAATTTACTGACAAATACGCAGGTGGCCATAATGACGTTTTGTATATTACTAATCATTGTTGAAGCTCTTCATGAAATTATGCATAAAGATAAGTAACACAAAAATTAACAATAAGATTAAATAAGCTACCCAGATCAGAAGGGTGATAATGATATAGGGCGGATTGTAGCCTTCAGAACGGCGGTTTTATTTAAATGTATGAGTTTGTAATGTTTATTTTGGGGGGGGGGATATCTGTAAGTTATTTAGAAGATATCTGGTTTATAATAAAAAGTGGTTAGCCAATACAAACTTCATGTCGCGTTTCAAATGAATAATTAGATCGTCTATGTTTTGACACGCGTCAAACAAAAGTAACATAGAATCTTTCCGAAAGGCAGGCTAAGTTTACTCTAAGTATTTTTTACGCCTACATGAAAAACAAAATAATAGTGAGATTCATACCCAGATGAAACAAATTCATGTCTATATACTTGTCTGTATAACGCGTACCAAATATACAACCATAGAGCATGCTAATACAAACACGCCCCTTGTTATGTAACTGTTAACAACTGCTTTGTCCACATTCCTGAGACTCTTAAGTTAGCAACTACTAGAGTTACCTGCCTGATTGGTGCAAACGAGAGCTTCAGGGGCCTTATCGCTGTCTACTTCAGTAGCGTATAACCTGGTTTACAAAACAAGCTACGCCTGACACTGAATCTACTTGACGTCCTTTACAAGGAAAATATGCACGTGCGAGGTGCTGAACCTTGCAAGGCCTTCTGTCATGACACTAAATGATTTAGGCCAGAGTTTCTTATTAATATTTTTATTTCTATTATCTAAGCACTCTTGCCACACGTATATTCTGTGTATTTCCACAGGCATGTTCCTTTAAAAACTATACTCTTTTTATTTTCCTGACAAATGGTATAATTATTAATTAGCTTGTTTCGTGTATTTGTTACTGGTGCAACATTGGATTAATTTGATAAATTTTATTTGTTTGTTTTTGCTAAACATATCATTTTGATGTGAGGGGCAATTTTGAGAATCTACCTTAAAGTTGATTTTGAAAAATTTGGTTGCCCCGGTTGCTCAGCGGTAAGTTAGTGGGCTTTTAACGCTAAAAAAAATCGTATTTCAATATTTGCGGTAGGTAGAGTACAGACAGCCCATTCTGTAGCTTTGCGCTTTACAAAAACAAACAAAAGAATTGGGTTACATATATATATATATATTAGTAATTCTCAACCATCCAGTGGCTGAGTGATAAGTATGAGGTCTTATAAAATACAGGGTTGGATTCTTGCGGTAGGAACAGCACAGATAACCCACTATACAACTTTGCGCCTAAAACAAAGATATCGCGATAAGATTAACTAAAAATGCGATATCACACTTAAAATGTTAAAATATTTCATTCTTACTAACATTTTGAGCAGATCTTTTAAATCACATTTTTATCATATATTATACTTATAGACATTCTAAAATTTTAAATGTAGTATGGCCAGGTGGTTCGGGTGCTCTACTCGCGATCTGAGGGTCGCGGGTTCGAATTCCCGTCTTACCAAACATGCTCGCGTTATAATATGACTACTTTTCGTGAGTACAAGAGTAGCCCAAGTGTTGGTGGTCGGACTGGTTAATATTTAACTGCTAAATTAGGGACGGCTCGTATAGCTTTGCGCGAAATTCAAAACAAAATATGCAATAAAATAGTAGTCCCTCGATGTGGTATAATGTCTGTATGTTAATTTTCAAGCCAGTTTAGCAATTACTTCTTTTCTTTTGCAGTATAAATGGGACATTTCTATGGATACTTCAGATTCCGGAAAACAGATCTAAGTATGAGTGGTGGTTTTCTGACGTAATAAAATGAGCATATAATAATTTCCTTAACAAATGTGTAAGGTTTCAGCAATTAGAGATGTTTCCGTGACAACACTTGTGAAGTTTAACTTAGGTTTCATCTTTCAGCAGTGTTTCCATGACGACGCTGTTAGGTTGCCGTGAGAAGTTCAATTTCGGTTTATACGTTTTGAGGAATCATGAATACTACCAACAATTTAATTGTTAAATACGTTTTATTTTCTTGAGATAAAAGCAATCAACTGATGGAAGTGGATGACAACATCTGTATATTTGCAAGCTGAGCAACATGTTTGTTGGTTTTGTTGACAATGGTAGATTCCAGCCAAGTAACTAATATACGTGAGGGTACTGATCATCCAGTTTGAAATCAAACTCTCCAGTGTTTGTCGAAACCATTTGGAAAATCTACTGATCGTATATTACCATGTGGTTGACTTGAATAAGCATTTTATGTACTTAGATGTCGTAAAATGTGCTTAGTCTGCTTGTGGGGGGTCTTAAAATCTGGATGTCTGATATACAATACCAAATGTCATAAATAAAATTATTCACGTTTGAAACCTATGAAGAATGGAATGCTATCACAACAAGATGTTCTTCCTGTGAACTTTAGCTATTAAGTGTCAATGCAACAAAGCAATGTGATATGACGTCACTGTCCTTTATAATATACTCGCTCACTTGTTGCACTAACTTTAAGGTACGGACGAGGTTAATGATAAACAATTTAGTGGCTAAATAAACAGTGTGATGCTGATGAAAACCATAAACCTAATTCTGATTTAAATAAAATTGATAAAAATTACAGTTCACCAACTTCATTTTGGTATTTGCAACCTGAGCAACTGTTTATGTGATACATGGGTCTGAAAATTCAGGTCAGAGATCCCAAGCTTTAAACATAACCACCTCTGATCTCTAACTACTGACCCATCTGGTGCGATACATGGGTTTAAAAAGCCAGGCCAGAAATTTCAAGGTTCGTACATAATCATCCCTAATTTCGAACGCTGACCCATCTTGTGCGATACATGGGTCTAAAAAGTCAGGTTAAAAATTACAAGGCTCATGCTTAACCATCCCTAATTTCAAACTATTGAAGAGATAAAGGGCAACTTTATCTATATCACGTGCTATATAGATGGTTAATCTTAGTTGAATAGCGGGATTGCTTGTAACAGTTATAACTTCACCACAGTTAAAAGCGCGAAGCATGTTCAGCACCTAATCGCTACTTGAAATTTGGACTTCCGATCCATAGCTCATAATACTAATCACGAGTCCACGCAAGTTCCTGATTCATCACTGTATTATTTATATGTTCATCGATACTTTTTCGACACCGGACTCGTGCTCATCAGGTGCTAAGAATTCGTAAAACCCAGACAAGGGGAATGGGTACTTTATCTGGTTTCTTCATAACTTAAAACTCGTTCGTTTTAGCGAAACGAAGAGTGGAGTTGTGTGCAGCCTTTTTAAACTGTTGCGTTTCTGTTAAAATAACTGTAGCTCTCTAGTTTGAGTTCAAAGCTTATAATTTTGTAGCAGTTCTGCACATTTAATTCTTCTCGTGGAAAGGATTTCCAGAATTATAGACAATAATTGCTCAAAACATGTGAAAACGAATAAAGAATAATCAACTCAGCTAGACAGACGCATTCAAAAATAGTGATTTTTACCTTACTGAAATATTATCAAAAAAGTCCAAAATAAATAGAAGAATATTAACACGCAGAATAACTTAAACTAATATATCTCCCCACTTGAGTCTTTGTAAACAAAATTTCTGATTCATAAATTGTTATTCAATCATTGTAGCACATTTTATCAAAGTTCACTTGATCAGACAATCATACACTCAAAGGAAATGACTTCGCCATTTTAAAAGAAAGAGTATAGCCATATGAAAACTGTAAATTTTTATGTATAAAATAATATTGAAGATATCGGTCTGTGGTTTGCTTTATTTTTTTCGTCCATGACCTGTTTCTTCTTCGCCTTAGTGCTAGTTTGACTTCACAGACACCCAGTTAATTTTTCTAGTACAGTTTGAAACCAAAACGTAATATGATTGGTCGCAATATAATCAAATGCTTGCTGTCAACAAAGAATTTAATTTCATATTTGATTTCGAGGCTTAATTCAGTCAATATTGTTTAAGAAAGAGTACGGTTTCGGCAGTAGTGGAGAAAAGAGTATCTACCAGAGAAATGTGGCTCATTAACTGTAAACAGAGAGTTTTTGACGTCAGTTTAACTTTCCATACTTACAAAAAAAGCATCGTTGAAAAATGACGCAAAGAAGTACGTGTATAAGTCATGAATCTCACAAACACAAAGATGTTAAAATCGCTATAAAGAAAATAATAATTATATGATCACGAAAAAAACCGTTTAGCCAAAACGTGGATCACATGATTCTGTTTCCCATATAACAATGATAACGGAAAGAATAATTATATCATCACGAAGAAGATCGTTTTGCCAAAACGTGGATCACATGATTCTGTTTCCCATATAACAATCATAACCATTTCGGTATATTTTCGTATTTGACCACATACTAGCTGTAACTGATTATAATTCTGATTAAATTTATTACATGTCATCCCACTACCTTCTTTAATTGTTATGTTTTACTTATGTTCCTACTTCCATTTTCTGCTTGTTTTGTTATATGCAGTCAAGTTTCACTACTTGTATATTCTATTTGTTTTCATTGTATATACATAAAACAAAAGTTCTAAAGCTATCTTACATTCTTTACTTGATTTGATTACAAATTAATCATCATGTCCTAGGACCTTTTTGCATTCTGTTTTTTTTTAATTATATGCTATGCCATACTTCCTTAAATTCTTTATTTGATTTAATCATATATCATCAATTCCTATTTTCTTTAAGTGTTTACTTGTGTCAGTTACTTAATCCCCACTCGAGATACGAAGGGAGATAATGTGTCAAACACTGTGTTAGTCACTTACCAAGTTACCACCACCAAATTATCTATATCCGTTGTGTAAGAAAATTATTTAAAACTCGATCATCATTATGTCGGTTAAGTTTCACGATGTTATGGTTGGGTGTTGAACGATGCTGTATAATTAAATGACACCTAACACTTTAAAAGCTACTTTAAATGCCGAAAGGTGGAGAAGTATTAGAAACTAGTAGGCAGTAGGCCTAACATTTGCGATAAAACAATAGGTCTACTAGTTGCCAATACTTCGTCTGTTAACCCGTAACTTTTAAAGTCTTATGCGACGTATATAAGTGGAGTTTCAGAACAAACTTGTTTTTCACCGTACAGCCCTACTGACGAATTCCGGCGTTGAACGAAAGACCTCTTGGGTATTGACCTGTGGGAGTCAAAGGATAGGCCTGAAATGAAAATTTTACACATCTCTGATTTGGAATTCGAAATGGACAAATTTAGAGGAGTGTACGGAAAAATATCTGCAGTTTACGTGATATTTATCACACAACACTTTACCGCAGATATAAACCGGTTTTCTTGACGCATTGTTATACCAGTTTAATCTCAGGATTACGGCTGCTCATGAACTGACGGAAATGTCCTGGTAAATAATGGACTTTCTCTCGATCTGTTCCGAATGTTAACTAATAGACTACTATGGCGTGAAATATACATAGAGAGACTTGAAATTAAATGAAAGTCTTTTTCTCTTCAATTTTTGGATAAAAACTTATTTGTAGCCCAAGGGAGTTTAATTACACAGATAAATATATAAGTCATGGCTTCCGTTTATCAGATGATATGAAGTTAATCTGAAGCCCAGTCTGTCATTGTATTAAAACACGAAAATGAAATACAAATTATTATATACCGTTTGCTTTAGTTTCATCATATTTCTTTTATACGCCTGACATAATTTTTTATACAGTTGTTTCTGTAAAGTTGACTTGATGATTAGGGCCATCTTAATTCGTAACTTGCGGGATCGAAACCCGTTGCCGAAAATTATCGTTCTTTCAGCAGTGAGGCATTATAATGTAATAGTCAGTCCCACTATTTGTTAGTAAATCAGAGTTGGCGGTAGTTGTGTTGACTAACTCAGTAGCTGTCTTTCCTTTCGAGTATCTTGGCTCGAAATTCGACAAACTATCAAAACCGTAAAGGTTTTATTTATTGCAACGTAATACTTGTTTCTATCGGTTAACATTCATTAATATATCCATTACTGTTCCAATTTAAAATGATTTCACAGACAACTTGTCGAATTAATTAGACAATTTCAAAAATTTTAATTTAAAAAGTGTGACACATTTTACTGTCCAGCCAATACTACACTTAAAGCTATGTTTCAGAAAGATGTTAAGAAACCATATTCACCATTATTTGTACTGTTGAGGCTTGGTTTTAATATTTGTGTTTATTAGTCGGGATACGAAACCGTATTTATCGTTCTATGTTACTGTTGAGGTTTGGTTTAATTTTGAAGGCGGAATACGAAACATATTTTTTATTCTATGTTACTGTTGAGTTTTTTAAAATTTCTTTTTAATTAATGTTATCGATCATAATGTATTGGACTTGCTTAAAATGGTATTCTTAGTTTTTGTTTTCACATAAGTTTTCTAATATCGCTTCCATATCGATTTTCTCGAGTTATTGGACTAAAGTAGAAATTATTTAGGACCACGACATCTAGCGTTAATATTTGTAAACACAAAAGTGGAATCGGGTGATTCAGTCTTGTTTATATTTTTTAGTTTCACAAGAAATTAATTAAATGCTCGGTATATACATGTCTTGATTTACAGGTGATGCTTAAGATTTACACCCGTGTTTTATGTGCCGACATGGAATACAAAACCCTGTGTATCACCCGTGACACTACGAGTAAAGAAGTAGTCCGAGTACTACTAAATAAATTTCGGATGAAACATCGAGATCCAAACTTATTTTATCTAACGATGGAAGTTTGGATGCGGAAAACAGGTAAGAAGTAGTTTTGTCTTTTATCTAGCTTTAAACTATAGAAATAAAATAAACACAGTCGCATTGAAAAAAAAAAAGGTTTTATCTTTATTCCCTTGAAAAAAGGGCAGACGGGGGAGGGACGTCCTTTTTTTCCTTATTAAATATATTTCTAAGTATAAATTTTACATAAATATCATTTTCTTTGTTTTTATTAGGAATCAACTGAACTTGACAAGCCAAAAAAAACAGGAAAGTTATTTAAGAGTTATAAACCTCTAAACATTGATCTCGTAGTGACACATGAACAGAGTACTGTTACAAAATTAAACAGAGAATGATGTGACAAACAAAAACAGGAAAGTTATCAAAGAATGTAAAAACTCCGAAACATCGATCACGTTGTGACACCTGAACAGAACACTGTTACAGTTACTCAACAGAGGATTGACTTGCCACACTCTTTAACACTAGCACATTATTGAGAAACATGGCGACACCAATTCATGTTCCTCATTCCTCCATCTTAACCTCGCTTGGTTAGGTGACCCATCCTTGCTTTGGTCAACTTATCCGGAATTTTAATTGACCAACTAATTTATCAAGACGTATTTACTTATACACAAGGAATGCTATACCAGGAGTACCTTTTATACGATAGTGCTATAATATCTGTTAGTATACATATTTGGATATTGATTCTAAGTTTCAAATGGACAGCAACTGCCTGTTGTAGAAACCTACAAATGTAGAGGAAGGTGTTTCTAAAGTCTTCCGCTTGAAGACGAAAGGCGGAGGACTTTCGAAACGTCGTCCTCTACATTTGTAGGTTTCTACAACAGGCAGTTGCTGTCCATTTGAAACTTAGATTCATTATGAATACTCTGCCTAAACAACCTATCAAATATTATCTGGATATTACTAGCAGATATAAGCACTATTTCTCTATATCTATGCCCTTCCTAGATATCCAAGCCTACATATATGAAAACAACGCACGTGCATACAGCTGTACCTTAGAGGGGAAATATACATAACAGAGGAAACTGCGGAGCGTGTTCAGCAACATATTACGGTTCAACATTGACCTTCCGATCCCGAGCCTTAAACACTAATCTCTATACATGCGGCCTTGAATTATGAGAAAAAAAACATAACAAAGAAAATAGGTAATCTTGTTCAATATGACGGGGTGAGCACACCAGCTTCACACCCCAGTTCCTAATAATAGGGTTGTATGATTCTCCTGTTGATTTGCTGTCACTTTCCCCGTGATGGTGACGTAAGTATTTTTAATGTTGTTGTTTGTTTCTTTCCCACCGCAAAGCTACACATTGGGCTATTTGCATTCTATCCACTGCGGGAAATCGAATCCCAGATTTTAGTGTTTTAAGTCCGTAAACTTGCTGCTGGTTCACTGGGGACTTTTTGTTACAGGATAGTATAAGTTACTTTTGTTTAACTTCAGGTGGCGAATTCCACGTCAAAAAAAAGGGGTATATATATATATATATATATATATATATATATATATATATA
>NW_013665702.1:1131577-1141721 GCF_000517525.1 Limulus polyphemus | reverse complement strand
AATATATATATATATATATATATATACAAGAAAGCTTAAAGTGCTCAGCGGCATATCAGGCTACATCAGGTCCCAACTGATAGGTAACGTGACTATATACTACAAACCACAACACTTTCTGTTAAACAAAAGCACATTTTCTTTTACAACATTTTACGTAATTGTGCGCAACAAAATGTAAGTGATTTACTGTGATCAAGATTAGCGTACTTTTTTTATGTTCATAGGTAGGATGTAGGCCTGACATGATCTAGTAGTTAGAGCGCTCTATTCGCAATATGCGGGTTCGAATCCTCATCACCGAACATGATCGTCCTTTCAGCGTGGGGGCGTTTTAACGTGACGGTCAATCGCATTATCCCATGGTAATAGGAGTAGCCCAAGGGTTGGCGGTGGGTAACGTTGACAAGCTGCCTTCCTTCTAGCCTTTCACTGGTAAAATAGGGACGGCTACTTGGAGAGGAGATTGGCGCCACCAGGTAAAACCCTGCCCGAGAATCACCGATGATACACTGGCTTCTAAGGTGCCCCAACGGTCGTAAGAGGTCTCGGAACTCACGCACACACACACACACACATACACACAAGGTATAAGATGTAAGCAAAAACATTTTACTTTTCTCCTTTCTCACATATGCAATTTTCTTGAAAATCGTGCATTATTGGAAAAACAACCACATTTTCTGCAACGTCAACCAATATAAAAAAAGGCGCCATCTTTACTGTTATATATTGCGAGGGGACTCGCATTACAAAGATTTTCGTTTAATATTTTGTATTTATGTCGTTGAATTTGAAATTAGTTCTAAGTAGGATTTAACAGTTTCAGCAAACTACAATATTTAGGTATATAGTGAACAGTTGATTTTAGTAATTGAATCATAAAAAAATATATATTAATTAAATAGTTCTTTGAAGTTTTCTCGCTCAAAGGTTACGTTAACCTACAAAAATTAATCGAAATATGAACTTATTTGCATTGCTGACAAATTATACATTTATGTGGTCACACCCACATTAGATTTTATGTCTTTGCGGACATCCTATTGGTTTTAATAGGTTTCACCATTAACTGAAAGGAGTGTATCGCGTTTCGTGAGAATTTGTTGGGTGACTCAGTTGTGACGCTAGAGTACTAGGTGCCGTCACTTTGAAATGTGCAATATTATCTTTTGTCATCTCAAAGTATACAAATATAATGTCGTAACACGTGTGTGTGTAGTACTGTGTAGTAATACATGTATATAACATATAATTCGGGTTGAGTGGAAATGTTAACATGTTTTTTTTTTCCATCGTATAACAGCTTCATTACTGTTTTCTACACCGCTCAAGGAATAGGTGTTATTTAGGCTCAAGTATTATTTTATGTCATTACAACTACAGCTAACACGTCCTCACAACTACAACTAGCTCTATGTTCTCACAACATGAACTATAGTTACATCTTTAACTAACTCTTACGTCCGCATAAGTTGAACAGTACTTACAACTCTTATGTCTGTAAAACTATAACTAACCCTTACATCCCCACATCTTGAGCAGTAATTACACCTACAGTTTTAGTTTGTAAGTCCTTACAATAACAATTAACTCTTAAGTACTTACAACTACAACTAGCCCGTATGTTCTTACAACTACAACTAGCTTTCTTATAACTACGACTAGCTTTTAGTTCCGTACAGTGAGATCTTTGAAAACAAGTTTTTTCATCCAATTTTTTATTGTATTTATTATCAAGATACACCCATTGACTTTATCCAGATCTGAAATTTTCTCGTAATAAAAGAGAGAGAGAAGTCAGCATGCTAGTTCAACTACCTGGCGTGGCTAAATCGTGAAACTCCTTCGAGAACTCGTTCTTAATCACCTCGGGTTGAAATTGAATGCGCGTTTGTGGTTAGCGGGGCGCGACCAAGTCAACGATCGATCTTTACTTCTTCTAGAGTACAAATATATAGAGTTCGCTGTTGTTGGATTATTCATTAAATACGGAAGAGAGAAGTTAAAAAAAAAAGAGTTGTTCTAGAAATTCTTTACTTTCCATGTATTTAATAAAAAAAAAACACGTGTTGTTAAGGTACTGAATTATTTCTTTCGGATATATTATGTCCAATTGGTGAAATTTAAAGTTCATCTTTAGAATTGATCGTCATTATTTATAAACCCTAAAAAAGAAGTAAAAGAAGTCATTTTGTTGAATATGCTTTATGCCCTTTAAGAAAACCTAAAACTATGTATTGGTGCAACGTTTTTTTGTCATTGAAACTCCTCGTTTTTTATTGTTTGTTTTATTTTAGTGTGGCTTTCCAGTGCTATGAATAGTGCAATTACATAGCTGACAATCACGGTTCTAATATATGTTACCATGAAGATTAAAAAAAACAAAAAACAACAAATACAAAATTACCTCACTGTCGAATTTATAAGATACTTGTTTATTTTGGTAAAGTTTATTTACTATTCTCTGATATTTATGTCTTCACATAGAATGTCTCTAATCAAACATTCATGCAGTTGGTGCTGCTGAGCCAACAAGCTCTGATTTCCGATTTCTCGTAAAAAAAAGTAAAAGAAAAACGTATTTAAGAAATTGTCTTCCCGTGTTTCAAAAATTCGCCAATCAGAATAGAGATGCTAGTATGGAGTCTCATTTGTTAAAAACTTCTAGAACATTCAGAACTTCGGTTGTAAATTCAGCTGTTTATTTTATAAGAAATCAAGAGCTTTTGTTCTAGTAACAACTCGTTAACAGTTTTTATATACTTATTACAGTTTTACTATTTTTTTATTATAGCAGACAAAAGGAATGCTAGACATAACGAAAAAGTTCAATTTACTTCTGCAACATATTTTACCGTTAAGAGTGAGTTATTTTCTTTAGGTTCAAACACGTCAATTACTCGCCAATAAATATATATTGTCCATAAAAACTGAACCTGTTGAACTTACTACTCAAGCTCCTGATCTACTGAAAAATAAGCAGGTGTCTTTAAAACTCGTGTCAATCGCCATTTTGATGCCGAATCTTCATTCTTTGAGAAAAATAAGCGGGCTAACGGTGACTGACAGGCTCCAGAAATTGTCAAAATAAGGCATCATAATATCGTGACGGCCATCTTGAAACGTAGCGAATTCTTTGCTCGTAAGAAGAGGATTCCAAAGGTGTTACAATGTTTGTTTGAACTTGTTAATGATATTGTATGACACGTGACCTTTTATATCATATCACAACAAGCATTTATGTGAACTTTCTAAAATCTTTTCAATTTTCTCGATACGTAACAATCAATTCGAATTGATATTAACTTCCGATCAGAGCAAGCTAGGCCTTTTGAAATAACAAATAAAAAACAACCTTGTAATTAGCATAATAATGAAATAGTTAAGTATAGTTAATTTTTTACTTATGAAAATAATAATACACTGTTTCATCAGTTGGGTATCCTCGCTGTTAACGATAGTTTCGGCGAATAATGTGAGTAAGACCAAAACTGTTTATGTATAATTTATTTTCTGGATATTTTTTAAAGGTACACCAAAAAGATTTCCTTATAATATATAGGTTAATTTTCACCGTCTCTTGTGATTTTAATTTGGCTATCCTAACCTATGTGGGACGAATACAACGGCTGAATTCTCGCCAAAGATCAGTAATAGATGACGTCATCTGTGCACTGCTGTACATAATTATAGAACTATAGTTTTAGTCAAAGAAGAAAACTATAAGCTTTAATTACACACACACACACACACACATAAATAATTTAACAGAATTTTTTATAAATAAAAAATGAGCTTTTACTTGTTAAACAAATGTTTAAACAACTCTACTTATTCAATTATGTACAATCTGCCCAGTGTCGACTAACAATACGAAGAATTAATTTGTGGTAAAATGCTACAAGTTCTTCAAATACCTATAGAATGATATGTTTCTTTTTTGTGAGTGTAAAACACTTATATACACCAGTTCAGTATATTTTAATGTACACGTACATTGAATTATTATCCGGGATTAGTGACCTTAAATATCCATACAATATTCGCTATAAGCTGATTAAAAAGTACAATATATTCCACGCTTGTGAAAAATTTGTAATTATAGTGACAATTATTGGCCTTTGTTCAATAATGATGATTTTTGTCATACGAGCAGACAACTTAGCCGCTCGAGAAGAGCGTATGTAAATAGTTTGTGGACGTATGATTAATGGAACGTTACCGACCCACGTCACTGGTTTGCTGAGTGTGGGAAGAGATAGCGCTAACGTAAGCGAACGTCTTCTTCGCCCGGAAATGATTTGTCAAATGAATTGACTCACTCAGGAAAGGTTTAACTGGATTAGAGACGTGTCCTTCATTATTAGTTGTTTATTCTAAGTTTATGCGAAAAACGCACTTTATGGAAAATAAATAAAAGGAATACAAGACATAAAAGAGTTTGTTTTCTTTTTTGTTGTTAAGCACAAAAACACAGCGGGTCTTCTGTGTTCTGCCCACTGCGGTATTGAACCCCGATCTTTAGCGTTTTAATTCTTCAGACTTACCTCTGAGCCACCGGGGGCCTGAAACGGCGAGCGTGTTGGGCGTCGAGTTGTGAGCCCGCTGTCCACAGATTGCGAGTGGAGCGCCTTAATCATTGGGCTATGATAGGCTTCTATTGCAAATAAAATGGAATATTTATATTATAAAAGTGTCTTATTCATTTATTTGTCACTGAAACCTGGACTAGGTAATCCATGATATTTTTACCAAGATTAATTTGGATTTCATACTTTTAGGTTTCCAAGCTTATTATTATTGTATGCCTAAAGTGGCAACATTAGACCTAGTGGTGGAGATACATGGTTCCAAATTTTTATTTTTAGCTGTTCTGAATGATAATTGATTTAATAAATAGACCTACTAAATAGTTGGTAAATTTTAAAATATTAATTGTATAACTTAGATATTATTATTTATTATAGTATCATTACAACATTTAATGTATAATCACTAACTTTAAAAGGCTTATTCCCTTTGTCACTCTGTCGAGAACGCGTTTACGTTCCATTTTTGGTAATGCTCAACAATATACAAAACTATATCACCTGATTCTTTTTAGGCCAAGTGTGGTATTTATGTCGAATGCTCAATATTCATCTTGATTTGTTAGAAAGGTTTGTTTTTATTCTTTATTTTGTTGTTGTTGATAACTTCGGTGATATAACAGCAAAACAGTTTAATTCAGAAGTTTTATGACATTGAATTGTAGCCAAAAGCAAAATAAAATTTACCAAGTAGTGTTTCAGCTAAGCCTTACGTTACGTTTATTTAATTAGGCTAATTAATAAATGTTCTTTTGGTATTTTAACACATATATTACCTACTTGGCCTTAAAACATAAAAAAAAATAAACGGTTATTACTACCAAATATATTTTATTCTTTGTACAGTCGAAAGATTGAAAAAATGGGTCGGAATGACCGCACTATGTTTTCTACACCCTGACATAGTTTGTTTGTAATTAAGCACAAAGCTACACAATGGGCTATCTGTGCTCTGCCCACCACTGGTATCGAAACCCGGATTCTAGCGTTGTAAGTCCGCAGACATACCGCTGTGCCACCGGGGGCACCTGACATAGAATACAGTGAAAAGGCTCAAGAGTGCTGTTTAAGTTTCTTTCAGAGTGCACACATATTTTTGTTCAAGATAACATTTCATTTTTCTGCATAGTTTTTACTAAAAATGTGGTGATTAAAGAATTACTTCAAGACTGATGAAATAAATGAAGAGTAGATATATTTTGGAGGTACAGACAAATTCGTTTTAGTTAAATTCTGTGATTGTTGTTAATCATTCAACAGTGGTTTCCCGTCATTTCTGAGGGGCTTTTATGCTAGTATAATATATAATGGAAAAGTATGGAAATTTGGATTGTAGGCAGATTTTGTTGAATAAGACCGATGTCTGTAGGTTTACTTTCTTCTTGGAAATCTTCTCAAGAAGTCGATAAGCCGTTTTAACGTTGTTAGAACAACAAAATCTTATTCAACAAAATCTTCCTACAAGAAAATCTGTCACCAAAGTACACCAAAATTTGGATTGGTATATTTCCCTTAAGCAAAATTGAACTGGGCTTTATTACTAAAGGAACCTTGAGAAGATTATTGAAGAGAGAAAAGCCTGTCGACCGTATAATAGTAAAAAAAGTAATAGCAGTAAAATAACCTTATTTGCAGTGATTATTGGCCCGGCATGGCCAGGTGGTTAAGGCACTCGACTCGCAATCTGAGGGTCGCGGGTTCGAATCCCTGTCACACTAAACATGCTCGCCCTTTCAGCCGTGGGGGCGTTATAATGTGACGGTCAATCCCACTATTCGTTGGTAAAAGAGTAGCCCAAGATTTGGCGGTGGGTGGTGATGACTAGCTGCTTTCCCTCTAGTCTTACACTGCTAAATTAGGGACGGCTAGCGCAGATAGCCCTCGTGTAGCTTTGCGCGAAATTCAAAAACAAACAAACAAGCAGTGATTACGTGGTGTCAAAAGAAAAATAATATATACAATAATAAGTAGGAATAAAGTAAAAAAAGTAAAAGCGGTTGCTGCCAGCCGCTAGTCACCCTGTGGTCGGTGGTTTAAGAATTATAGACGGCGCCCTTCTACCTGAACTGCGTACAAGCAAATGTACTGCAACGAAATGCTACAACAGAAGGAAGAAGTTTGTTTGTTTGCTTTAGAGCAAAACCACATTGGGCAATCTGTTGTGTCCGCTGCGGGGAATTGAACCATGAACTTTAGCCATGTAAGTTCGTGGGTTTCCCGCTGTTCCATCGGGGTACAGAAAGAAGAGAGCCTGTGCTTTGACCGCTGATAAAATGCTCCAATGTGAAAATCAAATCTAAAACAGTTAATTTAAAATTAAGTTTCAAAATGTCAAATATTTGGATGGATAGCTGTTACGTATAATCTTGGCTTAATGCTGAACACGATAAGTCTGAGCAACGGTTTGGTAAACTAATCTAATATTGAAATACATTTTTGTGTCTGTTTGGCAAATGGCTGCCTGCATTACTTTCACTTTAAAGTTTTACGTCTTGCTTCTAAACATTGGTTAAAACAATGATTTTTGTTGAAGAAAAACTCGCATGTGAGCATAAGTATTTTAATAAAAAAACGACCTTGGCATTTTTTTACTGTTTAGAAAGGAAACCAAAACCGAAAGCATTCCTGTGTATAAGGATTGTGTGTTTGTGAATTTCGCGCAAATCTACAATAGGGCTATGTGCTCTAATTTCCCCTAATTTTGAAGTGATAAGGATAGCAGCTATTCAAGACTACCTACCGCCAACTCTTGGGCTACTCTTTCCAAACCAAACCAAATAGTGGAATTTGACCTTCACTTTTATAGCGCACCTATGACCCCAAAGTGCTAAGCGTGATTTTTTTTAAGCGGTAAGGGGGACGTGAACCATAAAACCTCAGAACCACAGTCCGGCACTTTAACCATTAGGTCTCGATCCGTGTACAAGAAATATTAAAAGTTGTACTAAAGTGTTCGCTCTTAAAAAAAAAACTGTTAAAATATTTATTGTTATTTTTGCATTTGATAATGTTTGTATGTTTATTGCAAAGCTGAATTATGCGTTACCCGCGTCTTGGCCACCACAGGGATCAAACGTCGAATTTTAGTGTTGTACGTCTCAAGCTTACTGCAGAGAAAAACCGGATTGGCGGTGGTCATGAATAATGATGTGTGAATTTGGCGTTGCTTCGGCTGTTTTAAGATTTTCTAACATATTGGAATGAAAGTTAAAGTGTAGTTTTGATTCCACTTTGAAATAAAGCAAGTGTTGTACGGAAATAGCTGTAGAAAAACAGAAAATACGATGCTGCTAAACAATCGTGGAAGTTACGTCATTTATTTTATTGTTTGTATTTAAATTAATCTTATCTTCCAATCATAATAATTTACCTATTTAGATCTGAACTAAAAAAAAATCAACTCGGTAATGAGTATAGCAAATTAAATATACCTTTATTACTTTCTTACGTATAAAAATTATAATACATTACTCCATAAGTTGGGTACCCTCGATGTCAATGACATTTTCGACCATAAACCCAATTATATATCATGAGGTTCGACCAGTTGAGGAGACTTAAGTGTCTTAAATCTATATACTAAGCTAACAGTGTAAAACAATCTATAATAATGAAAAAAAAAATGTTTGTTGCAGATCAAAGCCACATTGGGCTATCTGCTGTGGGGAATCGAACCCCGGATTATAGCGTTGTAAGTTCGTAGATTTACCGCTATCGCACCGGCGGACAATATAAAAAAAGTATTTCTATTGAACATCGTGATCAATACTGCTAACGAATGTAACATTAAAAATAATACATTGTTGTTTACTTACAACACTAGAAACCGGGTTTCGATACCCATGGTTGGCAGAGAACAAATAGCCCATTGTGTAGCTTTGTGCTTAACTTCAAGCAAACACAACATCTTAAAAACATAAATAGTATTTGTTAGTATATTTAATGTTCGTTGAACAACGTAACATCAATATAACCGTGTATAAGCAGAACTTTACACATTTCTTCCTAACAACCTCTTGTGTCCAATTAAAGTCCATTAAACGACTCCGACAGTGTTACTTTAGAAGCGCCTGATATCTGAGATGAATTACTACGACACATTAGTGCTATTTAGATGGGGAGTCAAGTAGTAGGACAGTACCAATAATACTAATGTTTATGAAGATACAAAGTAATAAATCAAATGAATAACTTAATCGTACAATAAATAACTAGAATGTTGATTCTCTAATTAAAAGATAACAATATTAACTACAATAAAAAGAAAAACAATATATTAAACATACTTTAATTTCAGAGACCTAAAGAATAGAGAAGTGACATATTATGATCCACAGCGTTTGTAATTAATTATTAATATTGTTTTTATCAGGAGTTTCTTTTTCACGATAGGTTATCGTTAGACTATGTTTCATAGAATACTTTCCACTACAGAAAAAGCAAAACTGTTCTATAATCAAAAGTTATACAGGAGATATAATGAGGTATAAGGAAGAGTGAGTATAATTTAAGTTTGCATCCTTATGCAGAAGGCACACTGTAGTAGATGGTGCATTATAATGTTAACTGCGTTAACTCACGCATAAGATACGCTGTGGTCTGAGAAAAAGTAATATCAATGTATACAGTTAAGAGTGCTTCTCATGCAGATGGACAGTGTAATTTGAAGATTAGTGATGTCAATGTGTACAGTTAAGAGTGCTTCTCATGCAGAAGGCACACAGTTATCCAAGATAAAGTTATGTCAGTATATAAAATCGAAAAGTGCTTTCTATTAGTTTGCTTTTTAAATTCATTAGTCCGCAGACTCAAACCTTTCTACACTAGGAGCTCATTCTTCAGACGGTAACACGATCTGGGAACTAAAAGAAAAATCCGTAAAGGACCCCGCCGGTTGTTAGAGTTTAATTTAAATACAGCTTACATATCTTTTTTTTTACCGAGGAATTTCCATTGAAAAGCTAAATTCTGCAATAATCTTGTCGGTTGGGCCCCTTTTTTCTTCTATTAGAAATTATTGTAATTATTTTCCTAAGGGATTTGTTTTTGGTCAAGATTTTTGGTCGAAGTTTTGTGGCATTTTGGACTTCTTTTATTTCTTTGTAGTGATTTTCTATGTTATCTTACTTCAACATAGTGTAAAATACTAAAATTTGAATGTGTTTTATATCTTCAAAATCAGATAATGTATTTTTAACGCGATATTGCTTCACCAAAATTGGTATGGAGGTTCATTAGGTCCATGTGAGGGTTCATACAAATTTTCAGTTTTGCGTTTTGCGGTTTTTGTGGGCTTTTTTACCACTACTTCACTTCTTTTAGATTGATCCTCACTATATTAGGAATGGAGATTTGTTGTGTCCATGGAAGGATATATAAAATTTTTCAGTTTTGCATTTTGCGATTTTTGTGGGCGTTTTCACTACTACTTCACCACCTGTGGATAGATCTTTACCACATTTGGCATGAATGTTTGCTGAGTACATGGGGAGATACATGCAAAGTTGCGGTTTCACATTCTGTGTTTTTCAGTTTTTATCGGCGTTTTTGCG
>NW_013665702.1:1122852-1131567 GCF_000517525.1 Limulus polyphemus | reverse complement strand
CTAAGATAACCTTTCATTAATCATGAATTTACATAACTTCCGTCCATGAGACGGGTACTCCAGCTAGTAATAAATATAATAAGAACATGCTGTGTAAACAACTTACTAATAAGTAAATAGACACCAACTCCAGAAAGGATATCATCTTATTAAATAAACGAACATGAAACAAAGGGTACAATACCATCAATAGTATATATTTAGTGGATTTGTTCTTCCGTTATTTAAGACTGAAACAGTTACACATCATAGTTAGAATACCTCAAATCTGGGCCTTTGGGATTGCACAATACTCCTGGTGAATAACTCAATTGAGGATTTCTCTAGAAATTGGTTGTTTGTGACACTTTTTCAGAGTACGATTAAGACGGAGTGCACATGCTCGATACGGTTCATGTCCAGCAGTTGGCCTGGCCGCGAGTGGGTGGATAATGCCAAGAGTTCCATGCCATTGTTTTGTGACTGGGGCTTAATGAGCAGGAGCCCAGTCTTGCATGAAAACATTACCTTGTCTTGTAAGTTGGTTATTAGCGTAGACAGGTATAAGTTCTTGCTCGAGAATTGCAATGTATCAAGCAGCAATGGCCATCAGCTATGATAGTCTGACCCCAATTGACCCCCACACTAAAACAGAAATACCGCTGTATTTTGATATGACTTGCAGATAATTTAACGAAAGTTGGTATGAAGACAGTTGTCAGAAGAGGACAGAACAAAACATTGTTGAAACATAGCGTGCTTTCTACAATAAATAAAATTGTGATTATACATTGTTGTTTGTTATCTTACTGCCCTGTCTGTTTGTATTTCGTGACCTATACCGAGCTATACCTGTACATATATCGATAGAGTTATTTGCATATGGCATCATGAAGATGGTCGATTTGTGTTCTCGGGGGGTATCTGTTTACTTACTGGTATATTGTGTTTAGAGAGAGTAAGGCTTGTAGATATCAGTATATACAATGAATCATTAAGTGATTTTGTTGTGGTTAAATCTAAGTGATTTTCAGTCGTAATACAATGTATATGTAACAAAGATATAGAACAGCAGTATATTTAACAAGAGTATAGACGAATAGAATATTTAATAAGGGTATAGAAAAATTGTTATTTGAATAATAATATAGAAAAATAGTATTTTTAATAGAACATAGAACAGCAGTAACTTTAACGAGGATATAGAGTATTGTTAATAGAACATAGAACAGCAGTAACTTTAACGAGGATATAGAATAGTATTTTTAATAGAACTATAGAACAGCAGTAACTTTAACGAGGATATAGAATAGTATTTTAATAGAACATAGAACAGCAGTAACTTTAACGAGGATATAGAGTAGTATTTTTACTAAGAATATAGGACAGTAGTATCGTTACAGTCGCCTATTCGAATGATCTTATTACTATAAAGATATACTCTGTTATCGGTTATGTTACGAACAAGTTATAAGTGTTTGTTTCACCTGACTTGTTCATTAATGGTTTAATCCGAACCTGGTGGTTAGGGCGATTGATTCGCAATCAGCCGTAGGGGCGTCATAATGCGACGGTCAATCCCACTATTCGTTGTTAAAAACGTAGCCCAAGAGTTGGCGGTGGATGGTGATGACAAGCTGCCTTCCCTCTAGTCTTTCAATGCTAAGTTAGGAACGGCTAGCGCAGATAGCCCTCGTGTAGCTTTGCGCGAAATTCAAAACACACAAATCCAACTTGCTCACGTGTATTGTATACTGTGCGCTTAGAACTGTTATTAGACCGACGTATCTGTTTCTCATATTTTATTAATAATTAAGTTTTTGTTTTCAGGTATTCCCATCAGAAGTTTGATGGTTCTTGATGACGAATCTCGACCTGCAGAGCTCCAGGCTTGCCATCCAATCGGAGAAACTAAGTAAGACGATACAGTTTACTCTTGTCCGCTCACTGAATTTCCGAACGAACTCTTCGACCAATGTTTCTTTTAATCCAAGTTTTTATCCATAGAGAGTTACCGCAAAGCTATTAAGAACAGATATAGCTAATGATAAATTATATACAGGTACCTTTACTCATCTATTTTTCATAACTGAACCTTAAAGATGGTTAGTTTTAGATATTTTGTGTGGTGGCGTTACGTAGAGTTTGACAATGTAAATACATTTTACAAACACTTCTGTACAAAAAGTGTAATAGGAAAGGCTTGGTAAAGATATTTATTTTCTTTCTAACTCAACCACGATAGGATTTAAAGAGTCATGCGCAAATTTCTGCGATGTAGTCGACCATGATTAAACGCAATGAAATGTCACTTTCTGGAAACTCTCTGTTCTTGGCACGACAACATGGAGTTCTTTTAAAATTAAAATAAGATTGCAGTATCCGTACTTTGAAATAGCACTTACTTTCAATTATAATTGATCAAATTAAAATGCGCATGCTCATAACATCGTCCTATTTATTTCTGTTATAACCGATTCCTTTTGAGATATAATTATTAGTATGTAAGTTTTAACAAATGTACATTATTACTTTTTGTAGACAACGCATCTCGTTACGTCCGTTATGTCGGTTCATCTTGCAGATGAGAAGAGGAGGTCTGGTTAAAATATACGATGGTTGTTTGATGGCAGAGGTAAGTTGTTCTTGGTACTTTCTCAGCTTTGATGCAAAGATTATTTGATGGTAAAAACAGTTTTATTTTCTTATTATTTCCTGAACTTTGGTTGTTAAAGAGTACACGTCCACATACTGGTTTTCTATGTGTTTTTGTAAAGGGTTATAAAATCTAAAATGTGTCAAGTGTTTAGAAAAACAAAAACAGTACGATTGTTCGGGAAGAGCATTGAAACTTATACAATGGGATTTCGAATAAACATTTGAAACTTGCTCATTCGGAGGCCATTACAAATTCAGTCCATTAATCACCAGCACGAAAGAACACGAATCGATGAAGGATTTGATATAGAATTGGAAAAGTCACTATTATTGACATACCAAAGAAACTTCTAGAAAAATACGTGAAATGAAAAAGATGTTTTTAAGCTAATATGACTTCAAGATTTGATATAGAATTGGAAAAGTCACTATTATTGACATACCAAAGAAACTTCTAGAAAAATACGTGAAATGAAAAAGATGTTTTTAAGCTAATATGACTTCAAGATTAAGACAACCATGGCCATCAATCGTCAAATGGTAATCTTCTAAAGTTTTACACCAGTCATATTGATTTTTTTAAATTTCCTAATCGTGACGTTTAGAGTTGCTTTGTGAAAATAAGATCTGGAAATTTTCTTAAACTATAATATTTTTTTGATAATCAGCATATTTAAGCCATGCGTTTTTCGAATGTTACTCGTATTTATTACCAACAACAAATATTTTAGTTCCATTTGGCAATATCAAATACTTGTATACTGATGTCCTAGAAATGATATTAATAGTGAGTGCAATATTAACACATCTGTTTTAACGATGTTGAACACCAAACACATAGACTAGTAAGTGTTGATAACGAGTACAAGGCTAACTCGTCTGTTGTGTCAATAGTTAACTCTAAACACATGCACTAGTATATGTTTATAACGATTATAATACTAACTCGTCTGTTGTATCGATATTTAACACCATTAACATACACTTATGTATGTCAGTTATGAGTACAATACTAACTAATCTGTTGTATTGATGCTTAATACCAGTCACATACACTTATATGTGTTAATAATGAATACAATACTAACCCTAGAGACTCATCTGTTACTTTAATTTTAATTATACTTTTAATTTATAAATATATATGTAGAATAAATTAGCTTTCATCACGCAGGACATAATGATTACCCTGAGCAAAAACATAAACTTACAAATATTAGCTCATTGTATATCATTTTATTTCATATTACAACTGTTAACCTCAGTCCATGTTTTACTTGTTGCAGTCCCTTTACAAAAGTCTTTTGGTGTCGGACAGGACAACTGTCGAAGAACTAATACAGCTTATTCTACATTGTTATAATTCCAAGGAAAGGCCTAACTTGTTCTCCCTCTACGAAGTATGTACCAGCAAACACTGTAAGATATTTTCTATACTTTTTTATACTTACGATTGATTCAGGTTTATATTGAAAAATCCTTGATATGAATGCAGCGCTTCATCTACGTTAGTTAATCGTAACGCTATGTATAATTTATGTTTAGTGACCCTAACCTTTTATTCTAGCTGATGCTATGTCATGATACATGCTGGCATCTATATGACTCTCAGTGGTTTAGCGGTGAGTCTGAGAGCTCGCACCACTAAAAACCGGGTTTCGGTACTTGTGGTGGGCACAACACAGATAGCCCATTGTGTAGCTTTGTGCTTACCAACCAACAAACAAAAAAGCATCTATATGGAAGTTTTTCAAAATCTTGGCGCGTGGTTTCACGCTCATTTTTACTTTGTGTTTAAATCAACCATTGTTTTCACCAATACAGCTGGATTAAATGAAATGTATAATAATGAATGGATTTTAGAAAAATGGAAAGTATTATTTCGTGAATTTTGAAAGCTAATTTGTGTGCCATAATCTTTTACTTAGAGCTACGTTGATCAATACACTTTATTTGTTAACTTAAAGGCTTTATACGACTATAAACATGATGTTTTTATAGAATAACATTCGTAACACCTTTTGTTATTTAACGTACTCTCGTTTTTAAAACGTATAACCAAACAATTAAATGTTTTAATAATTAAAATTACAACAGCATAATTTGAAAAGATTTATTGCTCGCTTCAGTAAACGAATTTCATATGATTCACATTAATTGACAATGAATATTACGTTTTCTAAACTTAATACAGACGAAAGGAAACTCCATCCAAATGATTATCCAATTTTTATCCAAAACGCTTGGCCTGATCCGAAACACTTTGCTTTTCATCTGAGAAAAGATATGATAGGATATCAGAAACGAAAAGTAAGTTAAACTGTTTTATTAATTTTCTTAATTAATTGACAACTTACGTGTGTTATTTTACATCAAACAGTTCGTGTACTTCTAGCCCTTATGACACAGCCGCAAGGGCAAAAAGTTTGCTGAAGTAAAAGGTTTAGTATTATTATTATTATTATCTGGAGAGTAAATATAATTTTGTTTACTAACTTTATTACCATAACGTCTAAATCCTTTCAGTATGTACTAAAAATGTTAAAAGAAAAACAATTAATTATTTCCATCAGCTTCTATGCTCGTAATTTTATATCACAATGCTGCATTATAAACAAGTGTTTTCTTGGATTAAAAGTGTGTAGTAAGTGTATTTTTTGCTTTCCTAATATTTAATGTGTTTGTTGTTTTTTGATATGTAGTAAGTGTTTATTGCTTTCCTGATACTTAGTATTTATATTGCTCTTTCGATTTTTATTGCTTACATGATATGTAGTATGCTCATTGCTTTCCTAATACTTATTAAGTGTGTTTATTTCTTTCCTTTCAGGAGAGCTTGGAATCACAGTCATCTCTTTGTTTTAGGCTATATGTTTGACGATCATTATCATTTCCACGATATCCAGAGTTAGGTAAGTAGCGCTTTGACAACTCTTGTACTTTGCAGGTTTCACACCATGAATGTGTGAATGAGCTGGTGTAACAACATTTTCTTGTTTAGTTGTATGTTTCTGTTAGTTATTTACTATTACAAAAAGTTTCTATGATCGAGTATATTTGTATACACGAAAACTTATATAACTTTTGAAAACAGAGCGTAATATATTAATGATTTAAAAATGTTTGTACATTTTATTGAGTATAGTTTAGAAAAGTATTCGAAAATAGCATATATTTTTGTCATACAGTTTTTACTCAACTCACTAGATGACGCTATGATCGCAGAATTTTTCAATGTTGTAGGGAAGCTTATTATTTGAAATTAATTTACTAATATTATAAACATGTAAATGATACAATACACTAAAGAAATATTTTGACCAGTACGAATTTTTATATCATTAGGTCTTCAAAATAGTGCCAAAAATATGAATAAATTAGTTAACACATAATTTTGGATCTACAAAAATGCGTGCAATGAACATTGCACATCAGTGACTTGCAGTTTAAAATATTATTGTAAAAATAACCTATATAAGATAACAATATAATGCAATAAAAATAAGCTTGTGTGGCATATAATACCATGGTTTATATATATATATATATATATATATTGTTTTAGATTTTATGGAACAAAAGCACAGATGGTTCTGGCAATGTCCACCTTTAGACTCAGTGCTGGAGGCAAGGTGATTCCTTTGGCGATTCGATGTTCAACTTTGAAGCCATCGTTAGACAGCTATGAGAGCTACTATTATGTTTCATGTAAAACATGCTGCGCTGAGACGTGATAAAGCTAGTCATTGAAGATATCTAATTATATCTACTGTATAGGATGACAGTAATATGAGAACATTACGTTTGTCATTAATGTATTTGTGTATTGCTTGACGATTCAGTACTTATATCACCTTGTATTTAGTGACATGATGACATTTAACTTTACAACTAACTAAGCTGAAAAGGTTTTTCAAACGATAAGAGTTTGTAGTTAAGTCTCTAGTGTGGCAGTGACAGGACACTCACACTGAGGTAAATATCTTAACCGTTTTACTGAATTTAATGTAACTAGGTTTTCTGAATCGTCTCCAAACAAAGAACATAGTCGCAACTTGTAACACTGAGACAGTGTGTACAGCACTAATAATGATTATTATTTACACCTGAGCTGAATCCTAGAAAAACATTAGTGAAAAAGATTTAGAACTTAAATGTATCATATAAATCATGACTTAACCTTTAAAGTACTGTAGTTGCTTCTGAATGATTCTTAAAACAATAAAAAAAACACATCTTGATTCATAATATTGGTTGGATGTCATTTCACATGTCCGTTAGAAAGTTTGAACAGTCATGTTTTTTGTTTATTATTATTTTTTTATTATAACTTTAGTTGAGGAAAGTTGAGAGATTTGATCTGTGTGTCTTACGTTTCCATCTTTAATATTCATTTATATTGTGATTGCTCTAATCTAGTCAACAGTGATTAAACAATTAAGAACATTTTCAATGACCTCCATTTACCTGTAATTAAATTTACCTGTAAGAAACTTACATATTCTAAGAACCCAAGAGTGAAAAAAAAGGCGAATGTGTTAAATTTCTCAACCACACTACATCTGCCATATTCAGTGCTGACCTGGCGTTTTACCCAATTGTTTGTTTGACGTTAAGCACAAAGCTACACAATGAACTATCTGTGCTCTGCCACCACGAGTATCGAAACCCGATTTCTAGCGTTGTAACTTACTTTAAATTGACCTGTTCCACATTTATTCAAATTTGTTTTTACAGCGTGCTGTCTGGACAGAGATTGCGCTAAGGAAATATCTTTTTTTTGTGCACATGTTCAAGTCCTATTTATTTTAGACCACCCCTTGTTTACAGTATTCAATCTTGGACTAGCCTCACTGATTTATAACTCGTTCTCCTTAAATGTCTTTACGTTGATAATATTTTCCTTCTATAAACGTAGCATGTAACAAGATACTGCTTTGTTTACAGCCGTACTTCTTAAAAGTGAAAGTTGTGAATTTACATAGTAAATAACTCTCATCTTTAAAAATAACTAACCAAAAGATCCAACCTATTCTAAGAATCCTCTACTGCTTACTTGTTAATCATGAATTAAAATAACAGCACTACTTTGTTGTAGATAAATTTAGTTACATTATAAACGTATCCCCGTGTTGTGGTTCAGAGGATTATTGTATACCACTTAACAATAGCAATCATGAGCTTGGATAAAATCTCTTGAAATTTTGGAGTGTTGGATCCTGACCCAAATAGTGTTTACGATGTACCTTGCATTGCTAAAATAGCATCAAACAGTTTAATGTTTTGTGAAATATATATTAATGTTGGTGGGTATAGTAATTTATACAAAGATGAATAAACCAGCCCTTAATGTGTTTCTCACAAAAATATGGAAAGAAGAAGGAACCAGTATTTAATCCTGTAACAACTGATGAGCGCTTTTCCGGTGTTGTACACCCGCATATGAAATTTCAAAATTTAAATACAAATAACAATTCTAATTTTATTTTTAATCAAATATATATATTGTACGTTTGTCAAATGTATTAAATATAATTCTCAAATAAAAAGAAAAAAAAATTTTACATTTCTGCGAAGCTCCGAAGAGTCTCGCTTGTAAACAACACACACACACAATTTTTTTTAGAATCTTTCTGCCCTTCCAAAAGTAAAGGTTTATATTTGCCAAAAACTGTCATCCATTGATAACCCAGAAAGAGTTAATGTTTCTCGCAATAAAATAACTGTCATAGCATTGATAACCCAGAAAGAGTTAATGTTTCTCGCAATAAAATAACTGTCATAGCATTGATAACCCAGAAAGAGTTAATGTTTCTCGCAATAAAATAACTGTCATAGCATTGTGATCCCCCCAAAAAATATTTCAACATAAGTACGAGCGAATATCATTTATAAAATGCTAAAATAATGTGCATGAGAAAAAGTTGACTTTGAGCTCTTTAGGGGTAACACTAAGTTTTAGAGCCTGATGTTCTAACAACTGAGTCTCCGAAGCCCAAGGTAGACCACTCGAGCTGAATCATTACTAGAATGTTTCACTACAGCAGTATTAGTTGAGAAAATCATGCTGAAATAAAA
>NW_013665702.1:1119650-1121852 GCF_000517525.1 Limulus polyphemus | reverse complement strand
AATTGCTCTAATCTGGTCAACAGTGATTAAACAATTAAGAACATTTTCAATTACCTCCATTTACCTTTAATTAAATTTACCTGTAAGAAACTTACATATTCTAAGAACCCAAGAGTGAAAAAAAAAGGCGAATGTGTTAAATTTCTCAACCACACTACATCTGCCATATTCAGTGCCGACCTGGCGTTTTACCCAATTGTTTGTTTGACGTTAAGCACAAAGCTACACAATGAACGATCTGCGTTCTGTCACCACGAGTATCAAAACCCGATTTCTAGCGTTGTAACTTCGCAGACATACCGCTATACTAGTGGGATACGTTTTGCCTAATATCAGGGCTCATGTAACGGGCACTAACCACAAAAATCCTTAAAACTACAAGGGATAATTTCAAACATATCTCATAATGACTCAAATGAACAATAAATTTGTCAGCCTTGCGCCCATGGCTTTCCAGTAATTTAGGTCTCTAACCTGGCCGTTTAACCTGTGTGCAACATAGAACGATGTTCAGATTGAAAATATCTAATATCAGCCTCTTTCTTATGGCAGTTTTCTTTTTCGTTAGTTCAAATCTATAGAAATAACATTCGATTATTATATGGTTGAGTTTTAATGTAAAGAATATAAAACTGGTAGTTATCTTAAACATTAAAAAAATTTAAAGCCGGCTTTAAAACAGAATTAATTCGAGGAAGGACGATCTCAATTCCACTAGAAATATCAGTTATTTTGTACAAAAATACCTGCAATAACTTTGCATCCTCAAAAAACGTTGTTCAAACATAAACATTTGTCTGAAAAAATATAAATTTGAAAATAATCATTTACAAGTAAGGTGTATGTGAATGTTAAATCTTTTTCCTGTTGTTAAAAACAGTTTTCAAGTTATTTTAAGTACAGTAATACTAATAGTAGGGATCGACAAGGATTCCAAACAATTCACGCGCCGAAAAACCACCCTATCGAAATCCTAAGCGAAAAATCGACCATTCAAAGTATTGGTTGCGATATATATAGTAATGCGCATATATACTAATAATACGCTAAAAAGGTCGCTAAAGTTTCCGATATATCAATTCAAAAATTTCTAAAACAGTAACGTTTTCGTCTACTACCTACCTACTTGATCACGTCAGCGGGGCTAGCGCCTAGACCGCTCGGACTATCGCTACAAGATTTCTCAAACTTACTTGACTGGTCTGTGGGTATCCACTTTTGATATTCCGATAAAAATTTGTTTATGTAAGGGTATAATATAAATGGTAAACATATCATGCACGTACTTAAATATCTTTTTAACCCAATTCAACCCAACGAATGGCACTACATATCAATGGATAGACACGCGACAGTTTCTAAATGTAAAATATATACATTATACATGTATAACATAAAAGTAAACAAACAAGATTATTAAAAAATTCGAATTTTAAATTGTAGGGATCGTGCTATAAAAGTAATGAAACAATAATTGAAACCACAATCACAAATTTATAAAATTTAATCCCTACTTTGACAGCTTTATACACTTATCTGTAGGCCAAAGTAAAGATTAAATTTTATAAATTTGCGATTGTGGTTTTAATTCTTGTTTCATTACTTTTTAAAGCAAGATCCCTACTTCATTTTAAAATTCATAATTTTTTAATACTCTTGTAACTTGTAAGTACTGCAAGTAAGATGGTTCCCAAATATTTTTTTAATAATAGATATCAATTTATAAGTTAGTCAGATCTATTTATGAATTGCTGAGGTTAAACTGTAGATATTGTATAAATTTGTAAACATAAGTTAAATTCATAAAGTGGATTAGATCTTTTGTGGGTCTTATTATAAAGTTGTTGTTTTTTTCAAGCACTTGTATAAATAAATACTTTTTCCTGTTGAATATTTCGTGCACTTTCTTGGATACCAGATTGTAAGGTGAGACATGACTATTAACTGTTTACATTTCGTAATCATGTTAGGGTAGAAAAGTCTTTCTAATACTTGTTTTTGGATGATAGTCAATAGTCATAAAACATTTGTGAAACGATAAGTGATATGTGACAGCATGCTTTATTTAGTCAAATATTTGGCTTATCACTTATCCTAATAGCCATTCACAAATCTGGGCGTTAATCTCATCGTAGGAATAAGTATATTTGTGTGTATATATATATTTATTGTTACTTGTGGTAATAGAATTACTTTCTTTAT
>NW_013665702.1:1107299-1118685 GCF_000517525.1 Limulus polyphemus | reverse complement strand
AAAATATTTCAACATAAGTACGAGCGAATATCATTTATAAAATGCTAAAATAATGTACATGAGAAAAAGTTGACTTTGAGCTCTTTAGGGGTACACTAAGTTTTAGAGCCTGATGTTCTAACAACTGAGTCTCCGAAGCCCAAGGTAGACCACTCGAGCTGAATCATTACTAGAATGTTTCACTACAGCAGTATTAGTTGAGAAAATCATGCTGAAATAAAAAACTAATATTACCTTGATATGTTGTACTAGGTAGAGGTTTGAAAAAATATGACAATGCGAACTGCAAGGAATATGAGTTAGTTTTTAACCACACTCTTGGCCACTAATTTTCTGGTCCTATCTTTCATCAAATAATGAATGAATAAAATATTCTTTTTTTATTATATAGAATGATTAATGTATATATTCTTAGGAGCATATTTGAAACAAACTTTAGATGTAGCCTATGACTTCATATCGACTTCATGAGAGGGCGTGCAGTAAATTTTGTAACAAGTTCGTAAAATAACCCAACATTAAATTTCAAGGGATTGGCTAGACTGTAATTCATAGATTAATTGTTTGTTTTGAAATTTTCACGCAAAGCTGCACGAGGGTTATCTGCGCTAGCCGTCCCCAATTTAGCAGTGAATGACCAACCCATCGACAACTCTTGGGCTCTTCTACCTACGAGTAATGGGATTGACCGTAACATTATAACGTCCTCACGGCTGAAAGGGCTGGTATGCTTTGGGGGGGGGGTTAGTTCATAGATGGAGCATGTTTAAATAATATATTACATGGTCGCCAACGAACAAGACAAAGAAATAAGGCAGGGGTCAAGTCGTGTCAACTAAATCGTAACAGACCGTTCGCAAAGTAATTCTGACTTACTCGTTTACGCTTAGGCTTGCGATTCTTGAAGTTAAAATTAATAATAATCTTACTTTTAAGATATAGTCATATACAATCAAGAATATAACTCTATGCAGCAAAATATATTATTTGAAATCCTCCCGGTGACCCAGCAATAATCTTGAAGGTTATTTACGTTAAAATTCATGGTTTGATCACATCTAACGACAAAATGAGTAAAATGATTACGGATATGTGGCTTTATTTCTCCACTTACCCTTGTTGTGTCAGAATCTTTGTAAATCTACTGGCATTATTTTGTATAATTATTTGATGAAAAACTAATGCAGAAGTTAATAAAATATAAGTTAAAGTTTATGTCCTTGAAAAAATATTGCATCTTTATAAATTATTTTTTCTTTAAAAAAAGAGAGAAAGTATGATCGATTTCTTAAAAAAATTTAAATGATCTAATTTTATACTTATGTCAGTATTTCGTAGGAGAAATAGAACTTTCGAGACGAATTTGAATGAAATTAAAATAAAAAAATAAGAATAATTATAAGATGTTTTGCAAAAAAATTATAGGGTTTAACCCCGATACAAGAAGAAGGTTCATGATCAACACTTATCACCTAGTGTTTGCTTCCTTTTTAATGTTAACAATTAAGTAATATGATAGTAATAGATAATGTAGCGCCATCTAACGGAAGGTAACAACGTTTTATCAAAATAAAATGTCGCATAAATCATTTTGTTTGTTTTGTTGAATTTTGCGCAAAGCTACTCGAGGGCTATCTGCGCTAGTCGTCCCTAATTTTGCAGTGATAGACTAGAAGAACGACAGCTAGCTAGCACTATCCATCGCCAACTCTTAGGCTACTCTTTACCAATGAGTAGTAGAGTTGACCGTCATATTATAACGTCCCCATAACGGGACGGCTGAAAGAATGAGTATGTACGGTGACGGGATTCGAATTCGCGAGTTGAGAGTTCTTACCACCAGGCCATGCCAGGATTTAAATCACTTTAGAATGGTTCGTGCCATATGAGAAGTTAATATTAATTAATGACCAAGATGATTAATTTCGAACTGTACAAGTTATTGATGGTAAAAACATAATTAAAAAACAATAAATAAATTGTTCTATTGTAAATTTAAGACTATCATATGAAACCAAAAATGAAATAAGAACATGAAACAAAGTAAAAAACAAGCTAATGGCACTATTTACACTGATTCACCTTAAAAGATTAATTATAAAACTAGCGAAAGTACCCAATTTTGCTCGGGTTATTGGGTTGATATATTCTCGATTATTATGCCAGTGTGTGTATTTTGAACCTATTTTAGCATAGAAGAACAGTCAAACATATTTTAAACATTTTTATTTCCCAGAAACATAACAAAGTCGTAAATAAAATACAGTAAATTAAGAATTACTCATTATCAATGAACTTTATCATTCTATCAAATTTTATCAGAATTTATTACAATTTTTTACCGTTTGATTAATGTCTGCCCATTACGATTTTAGTGACATAGTGAAAGGACGCTGTGAAACCTTGTAAGTGTAGTGAATGTTGGTATGAACTGAAGAAATTATTAAATATGCCTAAAGTAAGGATATAGTGTGAGATAACCTAGTCTAGAGCCAAGTACATAAAACTCGTCATGAAAGTAAAAATATTGATCCAAATTTATACTTGAATAATAAAAAAGAACCACTTTAATCAAACGGTACTCTGAATTAAGAAACCAACAAATATTTTCTTCAATTTGTAGATTATAAACGCACGTGGATAAGATAAGTAATACCCAGGTGCACACCCTCAGTGCCCACTTAGTATGGGTGCAAAATTTCAGGTTTCTTAGTTCTTTCCTCTTGAAGCTATGGTTGTCACACACACACAGACACGCCCTTTTATTATTATAGATAGAATAATTCATCAAAAAAGTAAAATAAAAAGAAACCGAATACACTGTAGTTTTTTTATACCAGAAGCTATTTTCATTTGTTATCTTAGAATAACGAAATTTTGAAATAATTATTAATTTTAAATTTGTTTGAAGTTCATAATAACTTGATTTTTTAAGAAACTTTTTCTATGATGTGGATAGAGTTTTGTTTATTTTGTTAGTACTTGCGCACAATGGACTATGTGTGCTGTTCCCACCACGGGTATCGAAACCCGACTTTTCGCATAGGTATGATATATAACTATTGTATTTGAAATGATAAAATTTTGGAATTGTAGGATTTTTGTTTAAGATAAGGTCGTTTAACAAAGAAATACGGAAATGTTGATTTCAAATCTCTATTTTTTTCAACATAGTTGTTAAATAACTCTAACTATTTAATTTTTTTTTGTGTATGAAAGACAACACAACAAATCCGTTTAAAAACATTATGCCTACAGTGGCTCAGCGGCAAGTCTAAAGGCTTATAACGCTATCCGTGGTGAGCACAGCACAGATAATTCATTGTGTTTGTTTGTTTGTTATGGATTTTGCGCAAAATTATTCTAGGGCTGTCTGCGCTAGCCGTCCCTATTTTAGCAGTGTAAGACTAGAGGGAAGGCAGTTAGTCATCACCCCCTACCGCCAACTCTTGGGATACTCTTTTACAAACGAGTAGTGGGATTGACCGTCACATTATAATGCCCCTACGGTTAAAAGGGCGAGCATGTTTGGTGTGACGGGGATTCGAACCCGCTACCTACAGATTGCGAGTCGAGTGCCCTATCCACCTAGCCATGCCGGGCAATTTATTGTGAAGTTTTGTGTTTAATAACAAACAAATAAAATAAAACATTAACAATATCCGTCATCTACTGAGTGTAAATGGAATAACGTACCACAGATCTGACAATTAAATTAACTTATGGGGCCTGGAGTGAGCAAAAGGTTAACGTGACCCGACTTTAACTTCCAGACTTGTGGGGCGGGTTTAGTTGCTGCAAAAACGCACTCCGCATTTGAGGGGCGTGAGTGCGCTATAAAAGTGTCTGAGAGTAGCCGAAGAGTTGGCGGTGGATGTTGTTAAATAATTTTATATTCACAGTTTATCAATTCAACATAAGAGGTAAACAGCCATTGTGCAGCGTTGCGTGAAACTGTAAAACAAATCACCGATACGTGAGTTTTGTCACATTTCGACAAAGGCAGAAAATATTTCTTATTGATTATATACAGTTTTTGACAAATGTACCAGCATCTTTCACCAAAGTCGAAATAAAAACTTTCTGCAAGAAATTCTGATATTTCTTTGAATGATTTACAATAAATAATTAGAAAAGGTATGACTGAACTTAATATGACTACAAGCTACAAAGAGATTAAAACCTCGTATCTGGAAAATATAAAAGCACTATGTTAAAATGTTTCATTTGAATGATTCAATCCAAAAATCTGAAACTGTATATGGTTTAATATGGTAATTTTATATTAAAACTAAGACTACGTTATTCAAACTTTAAATTTATCAAACAAAATTTTATGTATTATAATAACTAAAAGATCAAAATTATCTGATTCTTTTTCATATTAATTTAATACGTAGAATCTTATCGTTATATCTGTTTGCCACTCAATTTTTTTTAAAATGTAAAAAAAGAAAGATCTATGAAACTGACGTCAAGTAAAGTTTGTAGATGAGGATGATGTACCTGATTATCATGCCGAAATGTTGTAGGTGAAGATTATAGTGAATTAACATGCTGAAATGTTGTACTTTCAATTTTTATTGCTCCCCTTTTCAGCCATGTTGATTTTAATGGGCTTGAAATAATGATTTTGAGAGAACCAACATATCTTTTAGCCATCTCAATATTTCAAACCTTTTTGAGTTTTAAAGAAAAAAAAAAGCCAATCGTTTATTGCCTCTGGAGTTATATAAAAACTGCATATCTACAACGCATTGGAGTATAATTGCCAGGTTTTTAGCCCAGATAATACATACTACTGAATGTCGAACACGCCATTGTTGAATCCTCTCCCCCTTCCCAATATTAAACATTTTCCTTCTACATTGAACGTTGTTGTGTAATTCGATGTTGATTTTCTTTAGCGAACTTGCAAACTTTTCATTTTATTGAGCTATTAGATAGATAGCAACTGAAACAAAAAAGAAAAAAGAAAAGATTAAACATTCCTCTACGACAGAACATCAGCTAAGCGATTAATGCATGATTTTGACATATAGTAAGGTAGTTATAAAGTATCGTATGTGGTGATTTTTTGCAGAGTTGAGTGTAGTATCAGTAATGTATAAGCAAATAGGAGTCTGAAAATCATGATGAAATAGAAGCTCTGTAAATAAAGTAATTGGAAAAGATTATTTTTGTAATTGTAGCTGGTCTCTAATGCAAAAGTCTTAGGAAAATGGTAATATAGTATTTTATTATATATTCCATAAGATTTTGAAATTAGTTGCCTGTCTTGATTTAACCAATTTGCATTCTGTCAACCACAAGGAAATGAACCCGGCTTTTAGTGTTGTAAGTCCGTAAAACTTACCAGTGATCAACTTGGGTACTGAAATTAGTTACCACTGTTACGTATTAGAATTTTAAATGGTCTTAAATTGAGTTAAAGATTTATAAACAAAAGTTTCGCAAACTTATGAACACTATAAAGTTTTCTTTCTAGTCCGGAACTTCCTTGATATCTTATCGAAGGTTTACGATGAGCGAGATAATTATGAGTTGATGTAAGTACGATTTGTCGGGAAGCTAGCTTTGTCCTTTGCCACACACGCTGAGTTTTTGGCCCGTTGAAGTTAGGTAATGTCTTTGTAAAAGCACTAATGTCCGATATGAATTCACTGAAGTTAAATGGTTTGTAAGGTTCGAAATTTATAAACGTATCTGGTCAAACATCTGAAGTTTCCCGATTAATAAGCGTTATAACAATCAAGACAGAATTTTCTAGAAAATCTTCCCACGGCTATAAATATAACCGACGCGACGCGCCAAGGAGAGTATTATTAGTTCGCTTTAATCAGTGTGCTATAAACTTTGGAAGCTATAACTGTACGTAACAATACTAAGCTACATTTACACGTTTAAGTATATACATATATTGTTGATTCTTACTCTCGAGAATCTTCTACAACTTTGGAGAATAGGTGGGAGTTTCGCAATACATATTTAACACTATAAGTTATGCATGTTTTAAAATATAAACTTAATCTAAACAAACGTTGATATTCAAATAAATATATAATAAAAAATTCGTTACACCTCACGAGGTATCAGTATAAACTTGCATGAATTAAAAACTCTGCATAATTAAGGTAAAACTTTGTAAACTTATTACACTTTATGCTAAACTCGCACACGCACCTCTGTACAAAACCTATAAATAGTATCACACTATTGGTTGTTTTGAGTTCATACCAGAAATGGCTAACTAATCAATAGAGCCTTGCAAAATAAACAATATATTTTTGTTTAATAGAGATATGTCTTACTTCAACCAAATGATGACTTTTCTTGTTCATGAAGAATATATTTTCCAATAGTATTTTGTTGCAATACAACATGTGCAACGTCATGAGAATGAACATTTAAAAATACATATACGTAAATAGTTTATGGTGTTTTGTAGCTTGTAGAGTGATTTATGATGTTTTGAAGCTTGTAGAAATAAATGAATATATGAATTATTTATGATCTTGTGAAGCTTATAGAAGTATGTGATTATATAATTGGCTCAAGATATTGCGCATATATTAGGACTTCATGAATTGTCTATGATGTTTTGAAGCATTTAACTGAAGTATATGGTTATGTATATATATTTATAAATATATCATGATGTTTGAAGCTTGTAGTATTGTATGTATTCAGCCTAGACAAAATATTTGTCTTCTTTTACTATTTTGCAATTCCTATCACATGGTACTTCTGATAATTACTTATATTATATACATATAAACGTAACTAACAAGATAAAACCTAAAACGTCCGTGTGGTGTAAAGTACGTTATTAAATAACTAGATATTTATTTGTTATGAACAGCTCATATCAATAACGCGATCTTAGTGCCATCTATAATCGATAACTGAACTAAAATATTTAGGTTCACATTTATAACTGTAAGGAAGGGCCAAAAATATAGAATATACTGTTTCTTAACTTATGTGAAGAATAAAATCTAATCTAATGACACCTGTTGATATGAATCAGAATAAAGATATCTATTCAGGATATGCAAATTAAACCCATGCTATCAGCATTGTACGAGCGATGTTTAATATAATCATCGTTTTTTTTTATGTAGGTCTGATTAATGACACGTATAAACACATATTTTGAATATTTTTCGGTGGTTTGTTTAAGTAAATTCCATTGCAATATTTTGTACATGAAATCATATGATGCACAATATCAATGAAATTAATCCACATTTTCATGATAGCTGCTTAGACATTCCTTCACATATCATCCAAAGTGAATTCAAATTATCGATTTCTAAACGCTACGTGTTGTATATAATATACTAAAAAAGTGAATAACATATCCTGGAATAAGCATGCATTACATTTTTTCGAATACAAAAAACTATTTCATAATATTGCGTACTCTCAGACTAATATCTTGAATATCGTTTCAAGTATCATTTGACATAAGAGTGTAAATAGGCTGATTGATGTATGTGATAGGGCCTAACATGGCTTGGTGGTTAGGACGCTCGACTCGCAATCTGAGGGTTGCAGATTCAAATTCCCTTCGCCGAACATGCTCGCCCTTTCAGCCGTGGGAGTGTTATAATGCGATGATCAATCTCACTATTCGTTGGGAAAAGAATAACCGGTGGGCGGTGTTGACTAGCTGTCTTCCCTTTAATCTCTCACTGGTAAATTAGAGATAATCCTCGTGTAGCTTTGTACAAAATTCAGAGCAAACCAAAGCATATACACGACAGCGTCTGTTAAAGGTGTAATTATTAATCATTTTTACACGATATTAAGTTGTTAACAGATTTTCAAGTCATTCCTAACAGTAACTCTTCGAACAGTTTTAAATAAACGCAGTAATAATTATAAACAGAAATTATGATTTTTATTTATGTAAAAGTTGTATTTTTCCTATTAACCAGTATTGTTCAATAGAATATGATTCTAACACATCACAACTGTTAAATATTTGGAAGATCATAATAAATAGGGTTTTTATTTTTGAAAAAGGATCCTACTTATGTAAATAAATTAAAATAAAAACTCAACAGTTTTAATTGGGTAAATTTAGATATATATTTAAAAAAATACATATAACATTTCGGCAACATGTGCCACCATCATCAGGAACAGGATTACATAATCGGCTTTGAGAAGATTTGTAAGCTGCAGGAACCGTAGCTTACTCGAAACCTTGCACCTAGATTACTATAGGAGCCAGTGTGTGCCAATATTGTTTGCTGACAGTACACAGTTCGACGTCGTGTAACCAAGCAACCAAGTGTAACATTATACACTGGATTACTTTGCAGCCAATATTGCTGGCTGAAACACGTCCGTCCATACTGGTTTGATGGATTACAAGACGTTGAACCGCGTACCGTCAGAAAGCAATACTGGCCAACACTAGCTGTTATTATAACCCAGCGTATAACGTATAAACAAAATATCAGCCATCATTAGTTACTGGATCACACAACGGTGAACCATATACCGGTCAGAACGTTATACACTGGATTACAATGGCAGGTAGTATTGACAAGTATTTCCTGCTGACAGTACACGTTGTAAAATCCACTGGCTGGAGGTTCTTTCAAAACGTTGTTCGTAATCCTTGAAATAAATCTAATTTTACACACATAAAACCGTTGAGTTTTAAATAAATCTAGTGTTGTTGTTTTTTATTATGAAAAGTTGAAATTGCTACAAGCAGATTACTTCTATACCTAAGTTGTTAGATATAAATAATTAAACAAAAATGTTTTACGGTTTGATCTCCATAATTTTTGTCTTTTGCTAAAACAAAAATGAGAAGCAAGTGTTAACAGAAAACGGTTTATGTTTTAATATTTAACCTCTCGTTACTAGATGTCACTACTAAGTGGAAAGCACAAAGATGATATAATTGGTACCCTTACGAGTTCCCAGCGGGGACATTTATTTCTTGAGACATGGAATCATGTTCCTTCAGTTCACCATATTGACTCACACTGGCTGTTGTGGTAATCCATTGTGTAAATACGTGTACCGTTCTCATACGATACGGTTTTCGTTGCCTACAAATCTCCTCAAAGCTGGGTAGGCCCATATAGTTTGTAGCATAAAGCCAATTTGGGACCTTCAAAAGTACTGCAGACGTGGGCGTTCCCTCAGGGAATGAACCAGGGTACCTATTATCTTTGTACAAAGTGGAAATAAAAAGCTTTGTAGGCTTAACTCAAGCTTTGCGTTCTTTCTACCAGAACGCTGTTTAGATGAAAACAAGAATTTATCATGTCCAGACTTTCATTTGGTACGTATTTGTAGAATCGTCAACGAAGCCATTCTTCTCTGTGAATGTCAGTTAATTGCTACCCTTTTTTTTTTATCTTCAAGCCTATCTATCCTAAGGTGACAGTTTTCGTTCTCATTCCAGCATCCTAAATTAACAAGTGAGCAATCTTTGAGTTACAAACTTTACGTCAACAAAATGTTCATACTATCACATAGTGTGTAAGATGTTGGACGTACACCCTAGGTAAAGGACCATTACAAATGATTGCAGAGAAAATATTATTCCTTGTCAGCCTGAGGATGATGATTCAAAATTTTAATTTATGTTAAAATATTGAAATGTGTTAATTTTCCTGTAGATTGCTTGTGATATAAAAATAAAGCCGTTGCTATGTTTAGCGGTTAATACTTAAACTTTAGTATCAATATAGGTTTTACAGTTAATTAATCTAGTTGTTGCGCTTAGATACAATTTCCAGAAAAGGCATTTTTGTAAAAAAATGTTTAATGAGTAATAAGGTCCAAACACTAATTATTCATAATCTGTTATATTAGAGAATAATGAAAAGAGTGTATGGAACTCATGTTGGTTGTATAGTTTATAAATAAATAATAGTTTAAGCCAATTCTTTACGAAGGATCTTAACTTTTAAACCATTGCTACAAAGCTGAAGAAAGATGTTGATACTCTGAGCCTGTTTTTGAGTATAATCTAAATTTTTTGTTAATTCAACACTACATTGGTTTCAATGATAATAATTTGACACGATGAATCTTGGATTTAGTAGAAACTTAAATGTGTACAGGAATATGGCTGAGCATTGGGTAAAGACTACAATATATTCTGGGATGTGTTTTAAGAATTGGGTAAACAATTCATTATATGTGCTGTGGTGTGTACTTAACGATTATTGGTGGTTATATCAACACAAATCAATGGATCTTTCAAGTTAGTAATAACACAGTTCAAATTCTTAAATATAATATTGTTATAATGGCTTTTATTGTGAGGGAGGGAGTTTGAATTATTTGGTAAAAAGAAGAATGCAAACTCCAATCCAAATAATAATAACAAAAGCGTTTTGTTTCTTCGACTACCAGTTTTGCAACTTCTAAAGTTTTACTTTTGTGTAAATATATTAACCTAAGTTTACTGAGCGATAGGCTTAACTTCACACAAAACGCTATACAGTACTTACTTGCATTTCTCATATTTATAGTACTTCAATGAAACACAAATTCGGTATTCACAAAACTGAAGTAACAGACAAATTGACTAACAAATCCATTAACTCAGCAATCAACTCAACATTTATTCTAGCCTAACTCCTGTCTTATAGCACCCAAATCGTTTTCTAAATTATTTAAAAAATTTCAGGCGTTAAGCTATGTGCTCATCACGTGATGTCAAAATTCCCTCTAGCCAAAAACAAACAAATAAATAAATGCATGTTAAGTTAAAAAACAAGCAAAAAACATGGCCTATAACAATATTTATGCAGTTCAAAGCATCTTGAAAGATCATATTACTTCAGTTTAATGACTCACTCGTTTAAAGATCTTACTAATGTAATACTTGGAAGTGTCATCTTTCCCCTTTTCTTTTAGCCTAGAAAGGTACACTGTTTAGTTTGTCCAAATTTTAAAAACATTTCACATATACATGTTTCGAGAGTGCTTACAGACTTACATATAGTATATTGACTTTGCTAATGACCCATGGGCAGCTGAGGGATTCTCCAAGACGAGAGGCATGCTGCTTGAGTCACTATTAGTCATGGAGAACCCTAAGATCATGAAAAGCTGGAAGACGAATTTCCCGCGACGACTTGTCATTCTGCCACCAGGGACCAAATGTTTGGATGTTTTGTAACAAATAAGATCATTATTATTAAGATGGAATACAGATACACTTAGTGCTGTCAAACTGGGAAATGCCTGTTGTATTAATCATCTACATATGTAATTTGTATAATGAGCCAGGTTCTATGGACATCATGAACAATTAATATTTGTTTTTTTTTTGTTTTTGAATTTCGCGCAAAGCTACACGAGGGCTATCTGCGCTAGCCGTCCCTAATTTTGCAGTGTA
>NW_013665702.1:1099108-1106817 GCF_000517525.1 Limulus polyphemus | reverse complement strand
CGCCCCCACGGCTGAAAGGGCAAGCATGTTTGGTGTGACAGGGATTCGAACGCGCGACCCTCAGATTGCGAGTCGAGTGCCTTAACCACCTGGCCATGCGAACAATTAATAAGAACAGCAAACAATTTTATCAGACACCTGTAGAAAGATGTGTAATTTAGCATTTCACCTATAACAAAAACTTTCCAAAATATACTTAATGACAAAATATAACCTCAAATTATTATAAACAGCGTCTATAACCTAATATCAGTTCATATTAAATATTCAGTACTTAGTTGGTCCTCCTCGTACTCTCATAATCTCCGGAAGGCGACGTGGCATGCTGTTGATGAGGTTATTGATATAAACCACCATGATGTCATCCCAACTTGTCACTAGAATGCGCTCCAACTCAGCTACAGTAGCTGTTTTAGGGTCGTGGTTAGCAATTTTCCGGCTCAATTCTGCCCAACAGTTCTCAATGGGATTACAATCTGGATACTTTGCTGGCCATGACAATCTTGTGACGTCCTCCTGGTCGAGATAATACTGTATAATACGCGCACTGTGAACAGTGGCATTGTCATCCTGGAACACAAACGTATTGCCAAACCTTACCCTAGCATATGGAAAATATATCGTCTCCATGTGATGCCCGTAAGAGGCACCATTAACGTTTCCGTGAAGGATATGAAGAGTAGTTTTTCCACCATAATGAACAGTTGCCCAAACATGTACTACACATCCTGTGTGTTTACTGTAGGAAAGACAGTCTTCCCTCATCTGTTCTCCAGGAAAACGACGAACACGAATCATACCACCAGCTTTAACAAACCGGAAACAGGACTCATTTGAAAAGATGATATGTCACCAATGTCATAACTGTAAGTTGGCATACTGTTTTTTGCAGAAGTAACACAATGACGGCTGTGAATTCTGGTTAATATCGGTTTGCAGATATCCCTTCTTGCAAATTAACCTTCTTTGGTCAATCTTCTGTTCACTATTCTTCTGGATACCCTGGAATGAATGTGTTCATGCCATTCTTGTCATAAAGTCTTGGCGTCTACCAGTAGACTTTCTTGGAACAACGTTTCTTGTAGTCCGATGACGTTACAGGATTCTGGATACAGTGCACTTGGGTACCCTACCGTTCTGGCAATGTCCGTTTGCTTCAAACCAATTCTGGACTGTCAAACAATTTGACGCCCTATAACTTCTGACACGTGACGAGGCATGATTCTACACAAAGTACAGATAAATTTTCTGAACAAAGCGTTGATCTGTTTCGAAAAAGATTATACCAAAAGCACACCATTTTATACAAAACAGTTGTGTATGTGTATTTTGACTAACAAATGCTCAAAATAAACTTATACAGACCAGAATAACAACTCGTAGATATCTGTCCAATCATAGCTACCTTCTCTGTTACTACTCGGGCATTTACTCAATAACACTTCATGCATGTAAACAATAATATCAATATAAAACAGGATGCAAACATTTTGGCCAAGACTGTGATTATGAAGGGAAGTACATTATGCTATTATTACTACCAACTGATGATCATAACAGTTAGGACAGCAAAAGTTAGTAGATATAATGCCCAAAATATCACCAGTTTCTCCAACTGGAAATGACTGCCAGGGAGTCGAAAACTAATTTGAAAGGGAATCGCGACTTGTACTTTTTTAGATATTAAGCGATATTCGATGGTCAGATATTTGTATGATCCATTGCAATAATTGCTCGCACTATCTAACCAAGTGATAGCAGTATTTCTGAGGAGTAGACCACCCGATACTTGTTTGATACATAAACAGGACAACAGATGCTATTGAATGTAACACTTAGAATATTTTCAGTTAGCAGGACTGAAAATTAGAGATAGGATTTAGAATCTTTATACAAAAATCACCTAAGATAACTTGTGTATATGTAAGACCAAAAATATAAGTAGCATTTACACACAAATGTGTGTGGGTCGAGCATGTCCCAGTTGTTAGCATGCCGGACTATGGATTCGAGGTTTGCACCCTGTTATGATGAAAATGAATCGTGATGGTGAAATCCCACTATTCGATTAAAGTAGCCCAAGAGATGGCGCTGGATGGTGTTCACTAGCTGCCTTCCCTGTATTATATCACTTCAAAATTAGAGACGATTAGCGCAGACACCCTGAAGTAGCTTGTATGAGAACTGTATATGACTTCCACATGTACAATGAGGGAACACAGAATAAAGATTGGGTTATACTGAATCTTAGTCAAAGAGTCATTGTTCGTTAGGTTTTGCATGTATTTATTTTTCTGTGAATCAAACTGTAGTGTGTGGATCAGTACGGTATTGGTATAGTATGGCCACTGATGTATATTTTTGTGTAAGATGGTAAATGTATTTTTGATGTTGAGTATTGTACTTAGCTGTGTTGGTTTGAATGTGTGTATTGATGCATGTTAAAGTGGACAACACGAAAATTAATCCTGGTTGAAGGACTTTTAGCCGAAAAAAGCTTAGTTTGACTGAACTTAGTTTGAATTTTAATTTCGTGGCATTGAAGGACAGATGAGTTTATGAGATCATAGATGGTGGCACAGTATTCATGGAGATACAGCACGTGGAAGCAGCTTATGACTTTAGAGTAGTTACCATATGCAAACAAGAAGGTAGCCTGCGAAACACTTTAAATAAGTCCAATGATTTGTGATGATTATTTACATGGATATAGCAATATACGTAAATGATGTTCGGTGTGTCAAAAATATACAGACATTACATAAAGTCGTTCAGGAATATTCTGTTACATACATTAATTAATTAATTATACAGGGAACATACATGTCAGACAACAAAGAAACAAAAATAAATAATTTGATTTGAATGTTAAGAGTACTACATATATGAAGTGAAAATGTGATTGCTGACCTGTAAAGCATCATCGGAAGACGCAATGAGAGAATATATTTAGTTCCAACATTGAAATATTTAGCAGGTAGTGTACTTTATCGTTGAAGAGATAAGTGTGGACTCTCAGTATATTTGAAGGAAAACACAGTTTTAATCTTGGTGTTTTTGGCAATGTCAGTGAAGAATATCTACTGTTGGATCAACCTGTAATATTGATGAGTTGGTGAAATTGTCTAGAAACCCATTGAAAATGGCTTGTATGTACCAGAAGTAATCTTGGTGCACCCAAAGTTTCATTTGGTTGTGTAATGTGTACAGTTGTGCAGATTGAAATATTTATAAACACTCATTCGTCATTAATTACTTATTAGCATTTCTATTTGGGTACAAGTTACAGTTAGAACACACGTTAGTGTGGACTGGGAGTGTATGACCTGAGGCAGAAAACAATACCCACGCGGCGTTGCTTTGTGGTCTCTTGAAGTTGTACTTAACCTATATATAATATAAGTGGAATATATGAGTGAGATAATGAAATGTCATGGTCAGAAGCTGGAGGACAGTGCTTGTACGGTACCGAACCAGTTACTTTTCAATGACCAGTGGTTGCAGTTTTTACTCAATTTGACAATGATTCTGTTATTATAACAAGCTGACAATAGCGGAAGGCTCACATGCAGTGATTAAAGTAAGGATGGGCTCAGATGGGACCCAGCTTCCCCCTAGCTAAGAAAATTGCTAAGGAGATTCCCCCCTCCTAAGTAATATAAAACAACAACGAACCAAGAGAGCTGAAACAAAATCATAGGATAATTGAAAGTTTGTGGAGGAATTACAATGAGAAGCATATGATTATATGTGTAAAGTGGTTTTCATCAGTCAAAATTGAAATTGTAGCTAACCATTCACAACTAGGCGGATCTGAAAGAGGTGGGCATGGTGATTCTTTTACCTTGTTATGCAAAGTCTTATAAGGCCATATGATTCTGGTTCTCATCAAACTAAAGGTAAATGTTTCTCTAATTTATACAGAATATGTTTAATAAAATATTGGATTATTTAGGTGATTTCTTAAAGTTTTGTTTTTAAAAAGGAATGATCTAGTTGGTTAAGATCTGGGGTTTTTAGCTATAGATTTCTACTTTAATAACTGCTCACATGGATGTTAAAAAATAGCTGTGATAGATGTAGTCCTTTGGAAATGATGGAACAGGCAGAAAAGCTATACACTGGTCAAGCGTGTACCCCAGACAAAGCCTGGTGGACAGAACAACCTTACCTGAATACATGTATGTCTATGGAAATGTCGCTCTGGCAGGGCAATAATTAATAGGTGTGATCGGGTTATCACAACATTCAAACTCTCAGATTGCAAGTCGAGTACTTGGCCCCCTACATTAACTTAAAACATTATATTACCTTTTTTTTTCATAACAAAAAGGTTACTGAATAATGTGATTTACAGAATGTATATTTTCATTGTCATTGTGTGTGGAGGATGATCCACAATCGTTTAAAACGTCACCTTTTTATGAAGTAACTACAGCCTTACTTCAATAGTTACCTTTTAATTCTATATTCTAATTTGACGTATGATTTTACCCTCCGTTTTCGGTAGCTCAGAGTTGTTACCTGTGTTTCGGTGTGAGAAATCGATTTAACTCTGCATCACAGTTTAAAATATCGAACTTTATCCCTTTGTTTCGTGACTAGAATTGTTACTTTCATTTTTTTAAGTTTAAATTTTTGTACGTAAATAAAACGTACACAGAACTGTACTTTTTATTTTCGGTGACTTCGACAGTTGCTTCCTATTTTGAGTACGTTTTAATATAAATGCCTCTATCAAGTTATGTTAAATTACTTGGTTATTATTAAACAGTTTTTGTATTGAAAATGATTTTATGTTCCATTATCATTGCTGAATGGCCCGGTATGGCCAGGTGGTTAGGGCACTCGAATCGCAATCTGCGGGTCGCAGGTTCGAATCCCCGTCCCACCAAATATGCTCGCCCTTTCAGCCGTGGGGGCGTTATAACATGACGGTCAATCCCACTAATCGTTTGTACAAGAGTAGCCCAAGAGTTGGCTGTGGGTGGTGATGACTAGCTGCCTTCCCTCTAGTCTTACATTGCTAAATTAGGGACGGCTAGCGCAGATAGCCCTCGTGTAACTTTGCGCGAAATTCAAAACTAACTAACAAATCATTGCTGAAGGGCTTATTTTTGTAATGAGATATTTAATATTATTCGACATGTTCTTGTATTTTAAAATATTTGAGCATTAATCATTTTTTAATGGTTCATTCCTGCATGAAGTGGTAAAGGAACTGTTCTGTTGAAAGGTTTATTTTTGTTATATGGTTGCTGTTTATTGGTGTTAGAGGGCATGGCTTGTGTGTTGTTGTTTGTACTTCTATATTGTAATTTTTGTATTTTGCTTTTCAGTGATAAAGGGTTGACCTTTAATATGTAATATTAATAAAGAGCTTATTTTGTATTTTGTTAATATTACTGCTTATTGTTCAAGGGTTATTCTTTATTTGTTGTTTTGCAAACTTGACTATTAATTTTATTTCTGTGTTAAACGGTTTATTTAGTATTTAATTAATATTATTCATTCTTAAGCTGATAATTTTTGAATCATGTACTTTGTAGTGCATATTAACTTGTAAACTTTCACTATTGTAACTTAGAGGGTTTTGTACTTGCCTGTCTCATCCATGTGTCTTGTTGTGTAGATGTTTTGTCAGGCACACGCACTAAATAGGGAATTACTGGAACACGGAGGATCCGGTTTTTGATTTTTTAAGTATCTTTTTTTGGATTCTAAAATTTAATGTTAAAGACTGCTGAGGACGGGCTAAAAGGAAAGCTGTCTAGTTTAACAGAACCAAAGTTAGAAATGAAACAATTTAATTAGATAAACTTTTAGAATGCTTACTAGCTTTCACATATAGGAAACTCACATTGTATAGTACTGAACATATTTTATGTGCTAGCTACATACGATCAAGGAACGTGTTCCACTTGGATAATTTTGGGCTTTCTCATAAATGATATTGTCAGGAACCTAATTTTGACATTGTATATATATATTTTTTAGCAGCATCACCATACTTAAGCTTGGAAATATCTGGAGACTATGCTCTCTATTTTCACCTATAAGATGGCTATTAACATGGATAGCATTTGTTCTTTGAGATGGATGTGGTTAATGTTATGTGTATATAACGACACACTCTCTCTTTATTCACCCAGAATTCCTTCTGGTAAGATATTTGAACAGTAAGAAAAAGTGCGGTCCATCATCTTCGTGTATTTTAAGTAAATAAGGCTTAGTTTCACTTTCTTTTAAATCGTTTCTTTTCTTCAACTCAGTCAAGTCAAATTTTCAATTTCATTCAGTAAACTTTTATGCTTAAAAAGCCCCCTCCTCTAGTGGCATGGCAATAAGTCTGAAGGCTTATAACGCTAAAAACTGGGTTTCGATACGCGTGGTTGGCATAGTACAGATACCCCATTGTGCAGGTTTATGCTTAACTATATACAAACAAAAGTTTAAAAAACGAATTCCTAAGTGAATTGTTGACCAATAACAACAATATCCAATACCCCTAAATGAAGAAAACAAAATCTTATGATTATTGTGTATAAACTAATATGTCACTGAATTCCACACACGTAATAAATTAGAAAATACAACGTGAACAACCATTGCACAAAATTCAATCGTTTTGCTTCATGATAAATCTTTTTTCAAACTGTTCAGATGAAACCCAAATATCTTTAAAAAGTAACTTATGATAATCTTGCATAACACATTGACTAGAAATTCTTAATGCCATAAATCAAAACATCAGAATATTAAAACCTGTAACGATTAGAATATACTGAATCATCAGTTGTGTGTCTTCGCTATAATTTGGCCTTGGAAGAACCTTTATCCACCATAGTGGAAATGTGAAATTGTGAGGTGCAACAAATCAGTAACACTCCCGATGTTATTTCCTCAACTGATGAATTCAACCGATTGAACTTTTGCTAAGAGAATGTTTCCCACACATTTACTCCGCCTCCAACTGCATTAAGGGTGTGGATACATGTGAAATAATTTTGGGATATTTGAGTTCCATATACACTGATTAATATTTGATGAACACTCAAAGCATTGGATGGCCTAAGAGTTTCACATAATATTTCTATAATTTCAGTGCCATTATTGGATAATTTTAATTATATCGTGTTGAAAACGTTTTCATCGATTACGCAGAAGATTACGAATTTCAGGGAAAACCCCAACTTAGTTGGAGAGAACATCTCTTGGAATATATTATGGTATTTAAATATATTCTTTCATAGTGTTCTTCTCAAGAAAAGGATTTATGGGTTCAACGCGTAAACCAAGCTTGTGGCATAATCCCATTAGGGCTCTTTCGTGTAGAATTGTTTGTACAGATGAAACAGTACTCCTAATTAAATAACAACATAAGCTGAAGAATTAGAATTAAGCGTTTATTTTTGGTATTACAGGAAATCCCTTGAGACAAGTTTCTTCCATTTGACATGATATTTCAGTGACACCGTGTCATGCACAGCAAAGCTTTAAACTTATCTAGGGATTGCTTCTAAAATTTATAAAACTGCTAGTCTACAAGCCTATGTATGTGTATGTATGTATGAAACTATGAAGTATAAAAACGAATATACACGAATTAATGGTCACAATTGTAAAATATAGAAAAAAGATATCATGGTTGAGTATGAATGTAAGTATGGCCAGGTGGTTAGGACGCTCGACTCGCAATCTGTGGGTCG
>NW_013665702.1:1097821-1098934 GCF_000517525.1 Limulus polyphemus | reverse complement strand
GATAGCCCTCGTGTAGCTTTGCGCGAAATTCAAAACAAACAGCCTAGATTGTTTGCTTTTTGAGAGATTATTTACTTGACTACCATTTTACTTCAAACACATAGATTGTGTTAACATAACTTGTAGCAGTTACAATGACTCTGTCAATTATGGTCCAGCACAAGATCCAATGAAGCATGAGAGAATATAAACAGGAGAGGGGACACATTGTATACAATCAAAATGTGCATGAGTACATGCAAGTCTGTAGAAATGTCACTTAACCATGACAATAGATTTAACACTCTACTTCAACAGGGAATTTTAGGAAAAAAGAGTGTTGTTGTTGTAACCAGGCCAGTACATCTTTAACTTATATTTTCAACTAAGCTTTCTCACCAATCAGAGTTTATCTGTCTTTACATTTTCAATCCTAAATATTTATATTTAAGATCAAATTCTCAGTACTTCTGGCTATATGTTTTCAACTAGACAGCTTGTAGAACATTCTGTTTATGTTTCCAGCAATTCCTGATGTATAATCAACAGCATAAAGAGTGAATATGCTTAGAACTACCAATCTGGCGGCTTTGTGGACGTGTCCAAGTATACATCAGCATCTAAAATCCTCAAGGATGACTTGGCTTTTATTTCGACAGAGCCATGGATGAAGACACAATGCTAGACAATGTATCAAACATAAGCTATCTGAGAGACCACCACTAATGGATCAGTGCCTGGATTTTCTACGTCTTTCAGTGAGTGATTACACAAAAGAAAGAGACTAAACACAGGGTGTAAAAAACCACAATCTTTATTGGAGACAATGATGGCAGGGGTTCCCCCACTTCGGCAACGGGACAGTGACATGAGAGCTGCACACGAATATGGACTCTGCTGTACGAAAAAATAGAACTGTCCTCCACACCCTAACCAAAATCTTGAAGCAACTCTTACTGCATTAGATTCAGATATTAAAGCACCACTGACAGGAGCAGACAGTCAGGTGAATAGACCTGTGTGTTCTATAAGAGTAAGGAATGTAATCTACTGAAAGATAATGAGTCTCATCATCTTACTGTATTAGATTCAGATATTAAAGCACCACTGACAGGAGCAGACAGTCAGGTGAAT
>NW_013665702.1:1089780-1096882 GCF_000517525.1 Limulus polyphemus | reverse complement strand
ATTAGATTCAGATATTAAAGCACCACTGACAGGAGCAGACAGTCAGGTGAATAGACCTGTGTGTTCTATAAGAGTAAGGAATGTAATCTACTGAAAGATAATGAGTCTCATCAGATGTGGAGGGAGAAGTGCATTGGGTTTGAAATGAGATGGTAAAGACTCAAAATGTACTTGAAAGGGCCCAAGAGATCCTTTGTCTGACAACCTCAGTGCACTGAAAGTCCATTGTTATGTTGAAGGACCTGCTATCGGGACTCCTGTAGGTAGGCTGTTCTCCTTATCCACATGAATTGAATATATATATGTGTGTGTTGGTGTGTTTTGTAAATTGAATGTATTTATTTGACTTTCTTTTGAGTAAACCCATTTGGTGTAAATATGCTCATACTTTATAGTAACATAGTGTAAGTGTATATACACACACAAGTATGTATCCTTTTCCTCTTTTTGCCTTATTATCAACGAAGGGTTTGTCTTGTGTTTTCATTTAATATACCTTTGCAATTTAGTTTTACAGGATTTCATTTTTTGACTGTTTGCATTTTGCCTAACGTAAACGACTTCCTTTCATATTGTTTCATTTTTAATATGTTCAAGTCAATGAAAAAGAGATCTTATTTTTTATTTGTGTAAATGCTTTGCTGTATATTTTAATTTTATTGTATTATGTTTGATCTTCATTAAAGGGTATTTCCTGTAATTTTCATTTTCGTTTATATCATTGCGTAAGATGAAATTTTGAGAATCTCTCCTCACGCCTATAAATATAATCAACGCGATGCGCAAAAAGACAGTATATATATCATTGGTTTGCTATAAACCTCGGAAGCTATAAGTGGGATTGGTATAACGCTTATTAATCGGGAACTTCAGATATTTGATCATGAACGTTTATAGATTTCAAATATTACAAACAATTTAACTTCAGTGGATTCACATTAGTATTTTTACGACAACATTATATAACTTCATTGGCGGACAACTCGGCGTGAGTGGGTAATGAATAACGAAGAAAACAGAGCCAGCTAGCATCTTGTTAAGTGAATTGTTTCTACATCAACTCAAAAATCGTCATTTAACTCAGTTTCAGGCTATTTGAAATTATAATACGTTATGTAATAATTTGGAGACTCGTCCGGGATAAATTATAATACGTAAGAGGTTTCATGTTAATCAATATTAAACGATTTGTTAAGGTTTTCTTATGTTTCATTTATTTTGTGATCTTTTGTATTAGCTATATTCTGCACGTTTTTTTTTTCTCCTGAATTAATCATTTGTATGGTATGATAAATGCTTTCCAGTAGTTAAATTTGAATTAGTTTTAAGAGTTAAAATTAGAAACAGGTGGACCGACCTGGAAATAAAGGGAAGAAGTGTGTTCTGTGAGCATATCACGAGTTTCTCTACTCATTCAGTTGCTAGATACATTTTCAAAGTTTCAAGGTGTTTTAGGGACCTGCTAAGTTTCACTTATTTTGGTTATTCATGGGACAGCCTGAGTCACCAAGGTCATAATGTTTTTCTTTTACAAAAAAGAAATCACTGTAGCATGAACTATGCTATAAATAGAAGCAGTGGTGCGTTTCAGTGGGAAATGATGACTCGCTCTTTGCTAATACGAGAGTGGCCCTTGGTCACTTGACTTGGATGGTGAATGCACCTGGAAAGAGAAATTTTGTATATGTTATTTTTCTTTTGTTTTCCAGTTTGGATATACACTTATTGTGCAAGGTTTTAGATTCCGAGGCTTTGAGGTATTTATGAGATAAGCATTCTTAGTGATTTCAGTAATTTAGGTTACTATTTTTCAACGATATTCGTTGTTTGACTACCACTTAAAAAAAAAATACATTGATTGTATTAATACAATTTCTAGCTCTAGAAAAAATGGGATAGAGATATACTGGTGACTAGTGAGAGAGCTTAAATAAAGTTCTGTCACTCTCTCTCTAGTCAACACACTAAAAGCACTTACCTAAGTGTTAACTTGAATTTAACTTTCCTTTTTTGTGTGCAATAAAGATTATGATTGTTTACTCCCAGTGTCTATTCTCTTTCTTTTGTGTAACGACTCAGTGAAAGGTGGAGAAAATCTAGACACTTCTCCGTATTACAGTATCTGATGAATCGTCTTGTTAATGCCGTTCTTGTAGGCTACTCTGAGGGAAATCAAAGCAATCTGAAAACGCCAAACTATGCTTTGGCAGGAGGAAATTTTGACGTGATGTATGAGTATATGTATTAATGTTTGATAGTACTACAATGCACAACAATTATGTATTAATGTTTGATAATACCACAATGCACAACAATTATGTATTAATGTTTGATAATACCACAATGCACACTAATTGTTGGTTTAAAATATCTATTATCCAAAAACATTTTTCTTATAATGCCTTTTAAGGCATTCTTATACTTTCTATTTCCTTTTAGATTTAGAAGCTTCAAATTCATTGCTCTACACAAAACACTAAGCATTTTGATTAGTTGGAAGTCATAACACAGTTACGAGCTTGTTTAGTTATTACGAGTTTGATTTCACCACCGGCACATGACATTTTCACTAATATATTACCACTCTTATACAGTTCTCTCAACTTCTAGTTTCTTATTACATGACAAGAGCTACAGCCTAAACCAAACATGCACTTAAAAGCATGTCCTTTGAAGAAAAGTTTAATGTACTAGATGCAAATGAAACAATTATATGAAACCGAAAAAAAAGAAACACAGCATAAAGTAACAATCTATGTTTCAACTGAATATTCTTCCCGAGATAGACCTCAACTTGAATGTTTGTATTAAAAAATCTACTTGCTGACCCTACGAGGAGTAGCATTTAATTATTTGTATTTTACGTATCTTTCCTGTGTCGTTTAGTTGAGCTGTATCTTATTTGTTTATGCATGATACCAGCTCACGATCTAATAACTTAATTGTAACATTATTCTTATATTGAATCAAAATGATTGACTACTATGTAATACCGTCTAATCTACGTTGTTGTTATTATGTATCACTGTGTTTTGTGAAGCTGTAGTTGTTATTATGTATCACTGTGTTTTGTGAAGCTGTAGTTGTTATTATGTATCACTGTGTTTTGTGAAGCTGTAGTTGTTATTATGTATCACTGTGTTTTGTGAAGCTGTAGTTGTTATTATGTATCACTGAGTTTTGTGAAGCTGTAGTTGTTATTATGTATCACTGTGTTTTGTGAAGCTGTAGTAACAACTACAGCTTCACAAAACACAGTGATACATAATAACAATTATGTATCACTGTGTTTTGTGAAGCTGTAGTTGTTATTATGTATCACTGTGTTTTGTGAAGCTGTAGTTGTTATTATATTTCACTGTGTTTTGTGAAGCTGTAGTTGTTATTATATATCACTGTGTTTTGTGAAGGTTACCCATACCTCTCCCTGTATGTCAAAAATTACTTTGTTTTGTCTTGTATCATTTGTTCGAACAATATGTATATCGTTATGTCTTTTTTTTTTGTTCAATAAAAAACAACCTTGGTTCCTCCGCGGGGCGGCGCGCCCGGCTGCGGGTGGCAATGCACGTGCTATGTCTACCAACTTCCTAGCTCGAGCTTCGCTTCGATGGACTATACGAGAATCTCGGAAGCGTTCTTGTCATGTTGCATATCCACAAAACCTCCTCTACTCTACTTGTCTCTCTCTCAATAACAGCCAGCCAAAATCAACAAACAAAGATCTGAGAAACACCACATCAAATAAACCAAGAGCGGGATGAAGAGGAAAAAAACGAATTCCTGACCACCCCTGTTTTAACACCGAAATACCTACCACGATGGATGAGACACTGGGTGGTACTGAACGTTTTGTGACGGTAACAATGGTCATATGTAAATCAGTCTGTCACTCTATGCTAATAAGTTGATCACATGCTTTGTCAATAGCCAATAATCGCCTTGCACTGAATTGAAATCACGTCGTCATTTAGGGATTATAAGTGTTTTAAGTTTTATATAATTCACCATATTGTTGAAATTGTTGTATTATTCGGTAAATTTTGTGATAAGTTAACATGTTAGTTTTTTTCAATGATTTTTCCTAGAGGGTATAGCCAACTTAAAGTGCATGTTAATAGTCATGAAAAGAAATAACGAAACAAATCTAACTCGTAAGAAATTTGAAAACTTCCCTTTATTCTATGTTTTTTGCTGTTTAGTGTTGTTTTTTTTCTGTGAAAACATATGTAGCTTGGTTTATTCGAATCGGTAAACATTGGACTCTTGTGAACTTTTATTACTATAACCCATGTTCCAATGATCAACGTTACAGATTATCTAACATTAAAAATGCTCATTTCACGAAATGTTTAGATAGTTACTACATACAAGTGCTTATATTTAATTGAATAGGCCAGTTTAGTACAAACTGGTCATTTCATGAAATACTGAGTTAATATTTGTACAAATCAGTTTCAGTTATGGAAACTTACTGACAAATTATGTACAAATTTAGTATTTTAAAAGGCAGATACTGAATATTATATAGTTGAACCTCTGCCAATCCTAGTAAACGTTTTTTATTTTTCAATTCTAAGGCAAACTGATTCAAGCTGGAACTTGCATGTATTATGACCAATTTTTTCCATAAATTTGAACTTATGAAAGAATATCATATTGTAATTGCATATAATCAATAATACATTAAATCTGCTTTGATTTTTTTGTAACTGTACTTTATGAAATTTGCTTAACAGAATCAGTGATTTGTATTTAAGTACAAAGATGTCCTACTATGTCATGAAATTTAACTAAAATAAAAACTTTTCAGATTATTAATAGCAAACTTTTGACTTAACAATATATGCTAAACATGAACGTTATACAATGAATGTAATACATAATACTTAATGGCGTCTATAAACTATTTATTGTACAATATGACCAGATTCTTTGGATCAATACAGAATAACACAACTTTCAAGGAGTATAACTTGTGAGAGACTGAAAATAATTCCATAATATATGACAGTTAATATGCTTGTAATGTGTTTTCATTTGTAACGTAAAATCCTTAATCGTTGAAACAATTTTGAGGATTGTGTTATTCGTAATATACTTTCATTTGTGACGTCTTTATTTATTGAAAATAATTGAGAATTTTGTCGTTTGAAATATATTTACATTTGTAACAAAATAGTAATTAAGGCAAACAATTTTGAGAATTTTATCATATACTGCTCTCTTCAATCAAAGCCAAAACACTATAATAGAATATAATTTAGGTAACAAAACTTATTACTGTAAACTAAGTAGGCTAAACAAAGTTTCAAGTTAACAATAAAGATTACTGGAGAGAAAAATGGCAGAAGCTTTCAAATTTGGAAAAGTTAAAAGTAACCTATTCTAGGTAAATAAAACAACAACTGCTTTCTGATAATAATAATACACGAAACATTGATAATTGACATTTGAATGTACTGGATGAAACTTCCATATCAAATCACATGTGAACTTACAGATAAAGCTGATAGTTTCTACATAGTTTGAAAATTTGAAAAGCTTCTGAATTAAGTAAAATAAAATATAAATGCAGATCATTCACAAACTGTTTTATATTTATATTTAAACTATTTTACCGTGATGTTGGTCTTCTTATTCAGTAATTCAGTTCTATATAATCAATGTATATTTATTTAGAAATTACAATCTTTAAATCAAATAAATATTATTTTTACTATATCTATTTCTGATGTCATATAAGAAAAATATTTTGTTCAATGATCCTTTCAACTTCACAAAATTATTTTGTTATTTAAAAACGACACATAACCCGTATCTCAAAATCTAAATTTTACAAGCAAAGAAAAATCCTTTACCCTATCCTTTCTCTTAAGATTTTTGATGGATACGAATGTAGGGTACTGGAATTAAATATTCCTAGTACCAGCAAGTTAAATAACAGCAAAAACGAAAAGAAAACTGATAAGTTTCAGGACTTAATAATGTATGTTATATGCAGGATGTTTTGAGTTGCCTTTTCCTCACCACAATGAAGCCATATTTATATAGTATTTGAAGAGTAGCATTAATGCTACTAAACTGTTCCGAATTGTTCAACAGACAAACTGTATGATACTAAAATTCCAATCTATCATTCAATTCACCATTTGTCAATGAGTTATATCACTTTCAGGAAATCCCATCCCTCACCAGTAACCCTGGACAAGAGCAAATCGAAAAAGAAAAACAAGACTAGGTTTCTTGTAGTGATGCATTGTATATTATTTGCAGAGTGCTTTTAGTTGTCATTTTTCTCACCACCACAGGGTTACTGATGACTGGTGGAATTCCTTAAAACCGATATAACTCGATGACAAGTAGCGAGTCGAATGGTATATTAGGCTACATATTTATTTTAAGAAGTGTATGACTTCAGACAATGAACAAAATGACATTCAACCGTTTTATTTTCATTTATATATTATCGTACAGCGTAAGCATTTCAAGCACACATAATTTACAGATACAAATGACAAGGTAATAGTTCAGCCTGTTGACTTCATTTTTGCAATATACTTCATACCTAATATATCTAACTCTATAAATAATGTCAAAACACTGAAGATCTTCACTTATAGTCAGTATTTAAAATGTGTTTATTTATTAGTCAAACAACATAGCTATATTTAACTCCATCAATAATGTCAAACACTGAAAATCTTCATTTATAGTCAGTATTTAAAATGTGTTTATTTATCAGTCAAACAACATAGTTATATTTAACTCCATCAATAATGTCAAAACACTGAAGATCTTCACTTATAGTTAGTATTTAAAATGTTTTTATTTATCAGTCAAACAACATAGTTATATTTAACTCCATCAATAATGTCAAAACACTGAAGATCTTCACTTATAGTTAGTATTTAAAATGTTTTTATTTATTAGTAAACCAATATAGTAAATCCTGCTCTGACGGATTTATTATTATGTGTTTATTTTAATATCAATGTTTGCTTGAATTAAATTTATATTTACAAGTGTACATAACTTATACAGTTAAATATGTATTTGCGAAACTCCCGCCTATTCTTTAAAGTTGTAGAAGATTCTCGCG
>NW_013665702.1:1086827-1089509 GCF_000517525.1 Limulus polyphemus | reverse complement strand
GATGTTGAAGGAAAACCACAGAACTGTAGATTTTGTGCAATCACAATATCCAGTGTCGATTTCCGGTATTATTTACGAGAAGGATAAGAAAAAAAAAGATTTTGACAAGAGGGACAGAACTTGGACGATCGTCTCGCTTACGTCATAGACGTTACTACTAAAGGATTGTTTATGTTAGAGATGGTGAGCATTTTGTCACGTTTGAAATCTTTGGTTGTTTCCAGTTTTGTCATGACGAAAATATATCTTGGTAGGTGAAACATGATAATAGCAAAATAAAAAGTGAAAACATGTAGCGTCCACATTCTTTGTCGGAAACGAATCATTAAAACCCATTAAATCAACGTGTATTATTGCTATTACATCCGAGCATTGTTTTTCTTCTAGGTATGAAGGAAAAGCCCAATTGATGTGCCTATTGCAGTTTGAGCATGCGTAAGGAAGCAAGATTTAATCATTCACCTGCAGATGACACAAAAGTCTTTGATTGGAAATTTGTGTGGCAAATCAATATAAGAAACTTAATGCGCAAATTAAATCGTGGTTCAACGTTAAAATATAATAAAAATATAGAATCATAAAAGAACATGAACGCTTCAAATTTTCATTATTCCAGGCTGAATATACAACGAATTCTAAAATTTATTTATTTAACAACTTCTATTTTTACCTGATAATCTGATTAATCGTAAGTGACGTCACTGAGTTAAATAGATGAATGCAAACTTTTCAACAATATCTTAATAAGTCATGTTTAACTGTTAGCGATCACACTAAATGTAATGAGATATACCTTAAGAGTATGCTAGGTTATCAAAATTAACAATACTTTCGTGAACTATATTTTAACATTTTAATTCAGACGTCTCAGTTTTGTATTCTTTGCTAAAAGGAATTTCGCACTACGTAGATTTACGTGTGCTACCCAGAAACTTTCTGAGTATTTAGATAGACGAGACCTAATGAGCACGTGGCGTCTCGAATTTTTTTAGGGAATTGGGAAAACGCATAGTAATGATAATAATAATAATAATAAACAGATTGAGCTAGGCAGTTTGTTTGTTGCGGTGTTGTCTTGTTGATCGGTTACTGGATTAACAGGTTGGTTAGCCAGTTTTGATTTTGTGCTGTAAATACAAGACTTAATTTAACAAGTAACTGTATAGTTGTACTTGTGAGTTAGGCCTATCGACCAGTGAGGTTGTAGAACTTTATTTTTACTTAAGTGATTTTATTTTCAGCTTCTTCGAATATTAAAATTGTATGAAATAAGAGACTATTCTAAACCTTAACATTTTTGGGGGAGGAGGAAGGGTTACAAAAAAGGTGGTCTGGGGATTTCCTCCAGCAGTTCAGTATATGTGAAGGTATAAGTCTAGGCAATTTGAACTCACAAATATAACTAAAATCACTAACTTATCAAATTTTCTCTCGTATCTACGGCAAAAACTCAAAACTGGCGAACTAACACATTCGCTAACCCAGTAATTGATCGACAACATTTGAACAGACTAACTAACTAAAGCTCTGGGTTTTTCTTATATTATTACACTACTTCTACCAAAGTCTCTATGAAATTTCGAAACGCCACATACTCATCACGTCTTGTCAAATCTACACACTCAGGAAATCCCTAGGTGTCACACATCATCGCTACGTGATGCCAAAATTCTCTCTAGCAAACATCTAAATTAAAATATTAAAACGTAGTCCACAACAGTGTGTTATTTTCAATGAAAAAAAATCACAGTTATTAGATATTTGTGCCAATATACAGAAAGCCAGAATTCCGAGCACGTAATGTCTCAATGTTTTCTTTAAGACGTCCAAAAAGTGCAGAACGAATACCAAAATCTTCTAGATGACTGTCTAGCGCATCACGATAGCCGCTGTCACACGCACAAGAATGCCCAACGTACTGTCTCGTGTCATGTTCAGCAACTATTGTAAACGCCTTGGTTAATGTTGTTGTCACAAGTTCGTCAATTGCGGTTCACTTTCAGAAGGTTTGTTTGCAGTTACATTTTGAATGACAAGCAGTATGATATTAAATAAACGATATACTCTTTTCTAATTATGTTGTAATCGAGAAAGTTGCTTTCTTTGAATTATCTTTTCTTATGTTTTACAGTAAACGTTAGGTGAGGTTAAGTTTAAAAAAATATACATGTTTAGATACATCTGCAAAATCATTTTTTTATCATGAATGTATGATTTTTTTCAAAGAAACATAAGTGTTAGGAAAATCTCTATGTATGTTTGACATTTAATAAACATCTGTTAATCGATATTTGATTTTACAGAACTTTTTGAAGGGAATGACGGATATTAGTTCTCTGTAACCAAAATCTGAAATACGTTCGTTCAGCGAAACGATTTACCAGTTCAGTCTGACAAAATGTTTCTTGCAGAACACATTGTTCAGCGCAACGATTTACCAGTTCAGGTTGACAAAACGTTACTTGCAGAACACATTGTTCAGCGAAACGATTTACCAGTTCAGTCTGACAAAACGTTACTTGCAGAACACATTGTTCAGCGCAACGATTTACCAGTTCAGGTTGACAAAACGTTACTTGCAGAACACATTGTTCAGCGAAACGATTTACCAGTTTAGTTTGACAAAACGTTACTTGCAGAACACATTGTTCAGCGAAACGATTTACCAGTTCAGGGTGACAA
>NW_013665702.1:1076670-1086011 GCF_000517525.1 Limulus polyphemus | reverse complement strand
CACATTGTTCAGCGAAACGATTTACCAGTTTAGTTTGACAAAACGTTACTTGCAGAACACATTGTTCAGCGAAACGATTTACCAGTTTAGTTTGACAAAACGTTACTTGCAGAACACATTTTTCAGTGCAACGATTTACCAGTTCAGGGTGACAAAACGTTATTTGGAGAACAGTTATCGAGTTGAACAGAAAAATATATGATGTCTTGGAAACAAACGTAAAAGTTAACAAAAATATTACAAAGCTTATCCAGCACACAAAATATCCTACTGTTGTTTTTCCAAAAGCCGTTCATTGTATTTTAAACAGATTTTTTTTATATACCATCAAAAAATAGAATTGCCTCTAAATTACACGAGCACCCAAATCCCATTGTCATCTATTTCCGGTCAAATCACAAGATTCGAAATGGCAAACTTTTTCTTAATTATGAAGCTAGAAAAAATTAAATGAATAAAGCAAAAGTTTACCTAATAGTGTTACAGATAAAAATAAAAGCATCTTGTATAGTCATGTTACAAAAAAAAAGTTATTTAATACAATATTATATATATATATATATACCTGGAATGTGAATTTTGCATTTATCTGCTACAGTATCTGTTATAGATAAGTAAATAAAATTAGTGTTCTCACATACTTCTACCATAGATAGAAAAGTCGCGTGTGTTGTTCAATCTCCATTAACAAAATTATGTCACAATAAGACTGATAACAGTTTCATTCATATTATTTACTAGCTGATTATGAGTTTTCAGTAAGAAGAGAGTACAATAGCATTTCAGCTACTGTGTTTGTTGCACCTGCACGTCTCAATACCAGAATCATTCATTTCAGAGAAAATTCCTTGTCGGCAGTGGCGTGTTTAACAGACAGCGTTAGTACAAATGCTGATATACACCCATCCTATTATAAACCTGTATTGGACCAATAAAGAAGGATGTCATTAAAATTGTTATCAGTCTTATTATAGTTCAACTTCACCATACAACAATTAACAACTCGTGCTTCGTTTACACCATAAGACATAATAGTTTTATTTTAATTACTTTTATTGTAATTGAATAAGAAAGCTAAAACGTTGAACTTTAATTCATTTATTATTTTGATTTCATTTTATTCTTTGACTAAAACATGTATTCTAAAATAAAGATTTCACTAAGTTGGTATCTGAACAGCAATTAGATTAACAGTTTGTTATATCTTAAGATTAGGATGTCTAATTTTAATTATATTACACTAACAACATGGCTATCGCATATACTTGATTTATATTTTCCTAAACTATAACTACCAATCGATATGATTAAATAAACTATCACATATAACTAGATCAACACGAAGGTATCTTTTCAAATAATAGAGCAAGTAACATTTAATATTCGAAATTGAAAATATTAAATACGTTCACTTAGGTGGGGGGGTTATTAAGTTAACAGATAAAACGTCACAATACGTAACAATTAAAATGCGAAGTCGCTAGTTTAGTTGTGTAGAGAAAAACATGTATTTTTATTAAAACTATCTGATGTGAAATAAACAAAATGAAACGTGTAATTTTACTGCATGCTAGGAGTCGATCAATAAAGCTGTTGAGAAACAGAGAGAAAAAAATCGATATTCATGTACGTTCTCGTTTTCATCAGTACGATGCTATTACACACAACCCATATAGTAACTGCAACTCGTGAGGTTTTGTATTTCTAATTCGGTGCCACCCCACCCTCCGCCGTTATCTCGACTTTAAGTTTGAGGTCTTATAACGTTAAAATTCGGTGTTCAACCCTTGTGATGGGTACAATGCAAACAACCCACTGTACAGCTTTGCAGTTACTGTCTGTTTGTCTGTCTGTTTTTAATTATGCACAAAGCTACACAAGGGCTATCTGTGCTCTGCCCACCACGGGTATCGAAACCCGGTTTCTAGCGTTGTAAGTCCGCAGACATACCGCTGTGTCACTGGGGGGCACATTTTGATTTACGTCTCCGTTTTTTTTCATTATAATGAAATTATTAATAAAATTCTAGAATAATTCATATACGCGTTTTTCTGTTTTATTCTCACACTGACACAATGATATGGTGAATTTTTTGAAATTTCTTGAATACAGAAGTTTCATTGTTTTATACATAAAACGTTAAACGTACAGACACAAACGTTTATATCTATATATATATATATAAACACACACACAAGCGTTGTGTTAATGTAAGTACAATTTAGATAAAATAAACCAAATCAGAGGTTGAGCACGTTATATTAAAACAGTTTTGTAGCCCCACAACGTCGCTACTATCCATGTCGTCATGTTCTGTCAAGCTATATCTGACGACCGCGCATCTGAACAGTAGCTCTGTAGAAGTTTCCATTGCAAAAGGCTCCGTCGCAAAGCTGTCAAGTCCGCAAAACACAACTCCTCCCTACCTGCTTTTCGTAATACATCTAGTGTACAATGACGACGGTTCCCCAGCGCCCTCTTCAACAATCCTATCGCACAAAAATCCGCAGGTGCAGCTTTAAGCGACTTGACCGGTTTGTCTTCGTGTGGAATAGCATAAATACCCATTTTATTCTCCATCTTATTGAGGTATACAATGATTGAACGGATACGTTGTGTAAGCATTTTATGCACATGTGACTTGTGTCGCTTTTGCAGACAGAGATACGTCTTGATTATGTTGCACACTGATGCTTTGGGTATGTGTATGGCTTTTGCCACTGATCTCTGTGTTAGTTGGTTCTCACCTGTTACAAGATATCACACTTTGACTATTACGGCTTGAATACGATTTGTTGTAGGTCTCTTTCTGGATGGTCCCTGTGCTCTAAGTTGATTCATATTCCTTTATTTCTCGATACCATTAAGTATAAGGGATATTTTTGTTTCGGAAATTCTAAATCTTCTATCTGAATACATATTTAAAATATGAGTCTATGAATATACTGTGTCGAAGAAGATTGTTATATACCTTTCCCAAAAAAAGATCAATTTTTAGTAACATCACACTTCCTACGTAAAAACAAACAATATTTTTTGTTTCGTTTTGAATTTCGCGCAAAGCTACACGAGGGCTATTTGCGCTAGCCATCCCTAATTTAGCAGTGTAAGACTAGAAGGAAGGTAGCTAGTCATCACCATTCACCGCCAACTGTTGGGCTACTCTTTTACCGACGAATAATGGAATTGACCGTCACATTATAATGCCCCAGGGCTGAAAGGGCAAGCATGTTTGGTGGGACGGGGATTCGAACCCGCGACCCTCAGATTTCGAGTCGAGCGCCCTAACTATCTGGCCATGCCGGGCAACAATGTAAACATGTAGTTTTGATACATTCAGCCGCCACTTTATATGGATAGTGGTTTTCACGTGACTTGCTGATTTACATATCCAAAATCGTTTTAATATAACGTACTCAAATCTTGTTAGCAGTAATCCAACTTCACCTAGTTGTCATCAATTATAATCTAAATAACCTGATTTGCAATTAGTCCTTCAGCTTCTTTTATGAGATGTATTAATGTAAGTACAAAGTAAATAAAGTGACCCAATGTAAATAATTATAAGCAGTCCTACAGCTTTTGCTAGGAGTTGTGTGAATATAACTAAAACAATCAATAAAATGTCCTAATGTAAACATTTTAAAGCATCTCTCCAGTTTCTTACAGTTGTGAGTTACAATTATTTCGAATATTGAACATGTAGTCTGAGAAATGTTCTTATTTTCTCTTTCGTTTGAAATTATGGCTCTCCAGAGTTTCGTATTTTGAGAAAATCAGTATTATTTTACGACACAATGACGTCAGTGAAATGGAGGCGTGATTATTAACAGCCTGGACGTTCCCACGGGGACAACAAATTAAAATGAAGCAATGCAGACACAAATATCAAACCAGAATCTAGAAAAAAAAAAAAAAGAGTTCAATATCAGGTGACCATGTATATGTGCTGTTTACACCGAAATAAGCCACAGTGTTTCCCTCCCACTGTGACACATAAGTGTTACTGTATTAAAATAAAAAACTGCATTTCATGATTAATATATTGCATTTCGAAATAGACGAGTCATATTGCTCATATGCCTTTTCATCGTTTCTAAGTTTATACAATCATTTCTTTTAGATAGCGATAGATGTGGTAATTATAATTATCAAAAAATATATTTTTTAGAACATCAAAATGCACCCTACATAATTTGAACTTGTGTAAAACATCTAATGGTTGTGGTTAACTATATTCACAAACGGTTGGGACTTTTGGTTGCAAATCACTACGAAATTTTACTCGTTCTGGAACAGATGTAGTTGATGCCTGATATTATAATTATCATACATCTCTCGTACAATGTTATTCTATCTACTTTCTGGACTTAATCATCTCACACGGGGTTACTACATAACAACTATTTTTAGTTAAAAATAATTTTATATGAGGATATTATACACCCATGCACTTTCTGTAGTTAAATACCACCTTATACGGATTTACTATATCATCTGCTTTCTGTAGCTAAATATAATCTTATACGGGGTTATTATATTATAAATTTACTGTAGTTAAAACCTCACATGGGGTTATTATATTATAAACTTAATATAGTTAAATATCTCATAAGGGGTTATTATATTAACCACTTTTTTTCAGCTTTTGTTGTTGTTTTAAAGCAATACTACACAACGAGCTATCTGCTTCCTGGAACCCCAGACTTTGTAGCGTTAAAGGTTTATAAATTTACCGTTGACACACTGGGGAATTTTCATTTAACTGAAAATAATCTCTTACGAGTTTGTGAATTTTCCACTTTCTTTAACTAAAAATAATTTCACAGGGGATCATTACATTATCCACTTTCTTTAGCTAAAATAATTCCATAAGGGGTTATTATATTATCTACTTTTGTAGTTAAAGGCCAATCAACGTAAACTATTATCTTATCCACTTTCTGTGGTTAAAATTCATCCTTTACCGCGTTATTACATTATCTACATTCTGTTGTTAAAGATATGACGATTTGCTCAGCATTTGTCTTGTGTCACACTACTCAGCTGTCTGTTTCAGTGTTCCAGTATTAAGTACAGCATGTTACTAAATAAACTCTCATTTAACCCTTTCTAACAGGATAGTAAAGTTTTCTGTTTAGATTAACACAGAGTCATTCCATTGTATATCAAAATTTGATTCTTACAAACATTGGATAAGTATGAGTTTTGAGAATTATTTCTTTTCTTCACCAAAAAGTGCAATTTCAGTGAAAAGAAGAAAGAATCCATAAATCGCGTAGAGACCTAATATCTTCTTTGATCTGTGGACACTTTGCAGTGAACTTGTCTTGCCAAATCACGGGTCCCCAACAGTGAAACAGAGAAATACTATTAGGCCTTTTCAGTGGTGGAATATGAATGATTTATAGGTTTTGATGCAAAGTCCTTCACTTAAAGTATTTTAGGCTATTATATTGTTAAAATCTACAAAAAGTATCATCCCTTCCTGCGTTTACTTAGAAATAGTTATATTTATATATACGATAAAAACTTTTGAAGAATAATGCCCACTATTAGTTAAAGGTATCATAAAAGAGAAAGTTCAAACCAACTAAAACCGACCAAGAAAATATTTCTGATTTCACTTATATATATAATGTTTAGGATTTATTTAATCCTGAAGCATACATTTCAATGACTTTGCGATCAAAATTTTTGTCGAAAAAATTGTACAAAACTTGGCTTTTCTGTAATGGTATTTAAAAACCAATTGGAGAATTTACAGTTTAGCGCTTCTAGCGATCAATCTGGACAAAAGAGCCTAATTTCTTTTAATCGCTTTTATGAACTACCAAAAAGTAATTTAATATGATCAATCTTTGAAACTCTTCGAAACTAATTGAAATTTGTGGTACAGTTTACTTAGCAATGATGTGTCTCTTTTATAATTCTAGCGATATGCGGTGAACTAACAGAGATACGAATTAAAATTGAAGAGCACATGGTTGGGTATGCGCCATATCAAGTTATACTAAAACTCATCATCTCGAATAATTGGACTGGATAATTTTCAGGTTGTTAGTAATTACTGACTAAACTTTAAACTTTGGTGATAATAAACGCATTAGAACTGTAAAAACTTATCTCTTTTCACACAAATCATGACTCCCATCTAGATAATTAATTTTCAACACCACAACAAAGTTCTCCTGTAGCTAATAAAAGGGAGAATACCTAAACGTGGGAATAACAAATACGTTAATGGAATAAAATAGATCACTCTGGAGATGTTTCAACTCGAAATATTATGCAATACCAGATTTGGTAAGAATCACATAACATGAGCTATAAACCAAGCTACCATCAGTATGTAATATTAGATGTTATAGGAACCACATAACACGAGATGTAGACTATGTTATCGTAAGTATGTAATACTAAATATCATTGGTATCACATAAACATTGATATAAACTGTTTCCGAGATCTTAAATGCACAACAATTTTAAGCTGTTGCATATTTAAATATGTGCCCTTACAGAACGTTATGAAGTTTTCTTAAGTAAGCTTGTTGCAATTTATAGATTTAAAACTAAAAATTGCAAAACTTTTCACGTGCCTCAGGTTCTATTTCGCTCAGAGTAAAAACAAACGTTAGTCCAACTTTAGTGACGGAAAGAGTTGAAACTCTAGGTTATTACTATCAGACAGTTGAGAAACACGTGAGAATCCTCGTCTGTTAACCTTGAAAACCCAAGGCAGCGACCGGTCATCGACTTCACATTCCAGTTTCAACGCAGGTCAACTTTCTCATCACTTTAGTTGACGTTGTTGGAAGGTCACTATGAACCTTTGTAGAACCAACCACTCCGCACGATATGCGCGTAGTAGTACAACACTTTCAAAAAGTTACCTTCTTACTCCTAAAGTATACGTGTAAGTATTTTTGGAAAAAAAAAGTATATAGTCTGTTCAAGAGAAGGAATCAGGCAGATGAAATACAGAAAGGTGTATTTTTATATATATAAAGTTCCGAACTTTAAAGAAAACTACATTTGAAACAAGTACTTTTCAAACAATAAAAACAAATATAAACTTTCCTCCGTAAAATGTAAAATATTTACGTTCAGAGGCCTAAAGCCGGAAGTTTTAAGGTGATGATTTGGTGTATTACATCCTATAAACAAGTATTTGGAGGAAATAGATTACACTGAATGAATGAATGAACCCCCCCCCCCACCCCACACACACAGAATGAATTAAAAAATTACAAAACAAAAACTCACAATATTATAACAATTGTTCACTGTTTATGCCCTAATATAGCGTAAGACTTAAAATTTTACCCAGTCAGAAAAAAAGTATATTAATTTTACAACTCATAAAGTTTGTATATGTATAAATTAAATATTTTTGTTTGTATTTTTTTGTTTTTTGAATGAAAACCATAATAAACTGAAAGAGCAAAATATTTCTAATAAACATATTAACATTTAAAATTTGAACGTTGCAAAAAAAATCAACAATAAACAGCTGGAAATGTTTTTTTAATAACAACTTCAGACAATTTGATGGTCACTTCCTTACAACTCCAAAACCCCTAAAATGTAAGTTTTTTCCACCAGAAGCAAATGTAATGCAAGTTAATAGGACCGTAAAGATGAATGAGTTACCAAATACGTAGCATGAAGGAAAATTTTGTTGTACATCCTCACAATCAAATACAATAATCTTCATTAAATATGGAGAAACTAATAAACTAGGGTTAGAAAGCATGAAAGAAAGGCGTAGGTCCAAACCTGATCGTAAAAAAAAGCGCACACCGCCAACACCTTTCATGGAAAGAAGTATGTGTGTTTGTTTTTGAATTTCGCGCAAAGCTACACGAGGGCTATCTGCGCTAGCCGTCCCTAATTTAGCAGTGTAAGACTAGAGGGAAGGCAGCTAGTCATCGCCACCCACCGCCAACTCTTGGGCTATTCTTTTACCAACGAATAATGGGATTGACCGTCACATTATAACGCCCCCACGGCTGAAAGGGCGAGCATGTTTGGTGTGACGGGGATTCGAACCCGCGACCCTCAGATTGCGAGTCGAGCACCTTAGCCACCTGGCCATGCCGGGCCAGGAAAGAAGTAAGGCAGGTAATGTATTGTTCCTCTAAGATAACAATGATGGATGTTGTTTTTGCTTGTTTTGGGTATTCAACGCAAAGCAATACAAGTTTATTTGCGCTAGCCGTCTCTAATTTTGAACTGAAAGATTAGTGGGGAAAACAGCTTGCGATGAGCACCTACCGCCGACTTTTGAGCTATTCTAATCGAATAGTGGGATTTCATTGTCCCTCTTATAATGTACTCGCAGACCCAAAGTGCAGAACGCGATTTTACAGTAAATATTTCACAGTCCGGTAAGCTGACCACTAGACTGCGTCTGACCCGATCCTGTTTTTAAGGCGAACATGTTATGATCAGTAACAAATATACAATATGTATTTTTGTACTAGGAATTTATTTTGGTGTGTTACTACTAGCTACCCAGGAATCAGTAGCCAAGAAAACGCATAAAAAATAACCTAGAAGTTGTATAAAATGTTCTATGAACACATATCCTCCGTGAATAAAGGCGACTTTATTCTTATGAATAAGGGTATATTTTCAAGAAATCTCCATTTTAAAATTACAAAGAAGGTGATTGTAATGCAGGTTTTCATATAAAATGCGTGTTTGGCCATAAGGTTGTCCACATGATTATTTTTTCCCTTACAGCGTTATTAATCATTTCTTTGCAAATTAATATTCCATACAACTTAGTATGTGATTCCGAGTTGCACAAACACTTAGTAATAAGTAATATCGCAAAGTTTGTTTAAGTGCAAACCTGCATAATTGGTTGTCAGGATTATCCATCCGCAGGGAAGGAGCCCAGAATTTTTCGTTATAAGCCCTCAAGCTTACCGCTGAGTCACAGGGAGGAGAGGGATTGCAAACTTATAAATACAACCGATTGATAAATGTAACTTCAGACTTATATTCATGACAAGTGAATTATAAGTATCATTTTCAAAGACGCTGCTGGATATTCACACGTTTTCCTGATTTTATGAAAAAGAAACTATTTATTTTATGCAAATCACATTTTGTTACATGAAAAAATGTATGAATTGTTTTATATGATACCACCGCTCGTTTTTTTTTGTTTTGTTTTTTACTGCAGAAACTGGGCAATGTATATAATATTGTTATTGTGATCAAACAGAAGTGCATATTATTATTACTATTGTGACCAAATATTCAGCAGTGTATATATATATATATATTACTGTTACAGTGATACAAAAATTCAGCAATGATACTCCC
>NW_013665702.1:1055034-1076442 GCF_000517525.1 Limulus polyphemus | reverse complement strand
ACATGAAACTTACCTGGACCGCTTCAGGTAAGGCATCGTATAAGCAGAAGTCAGGAATTCAGCAAGCCTGAATTAAAATAGATGATATTACAGTTACTGCAGGAGTTCAATGTTAAGAACATAAATTAACACATTCTAATGAATGTTTGATCTTAAACAATATTATTCTAGTAAGTTTGTTGTATTCTTATGACCTTTCTTTTGATCAAAGATTCTCGTTAATTACTTAACTTTGTATTAAATCAATAACGAAGAATACTACACTTACCGTTTCGAGTGTTGGAAAGAAATCGTAAATAGTTTTATCTAAAACATGGGAGCTACGAAACGAGCAGAAGTGAGTTGCTTGACGTCTTTCTGCGACTACGTCAAACTTGTAGAAACGTTAACTTGCCTCTCCAATACAAACACAACCGTCAAGGTACGGCCAGTCAACTCTTTCGAAAACACGTCGCAAGTATGTATGAACCTGGGCACCAACACTACTATGAGTGGTGGATTGGGTTGGTGGCATGCCAGGTATTTATTAATATCAGTCACGACTGTGACGTGACAAGATCTAAGATGATGATGCATCTTTCGTGCCTGAGGTTTTGACTTCAAGTGAAATAACATTACATATCGTCACAGCATAATCCAAATACATAATAATAGAAATATAATATAATAGTAACAATTAGTTGGCTGAACTAACATTCATCGGGCATGCCAAACAGAAGACAAGCGTCTTTGACGTCAATTGATAAATTATTGTATAACACATAAAAGAAATATGTCCAAGTCCCATATCTTTTAAATTTTCCACCTTATGGATATTTTATTCAAATACTAAAACTTAAGGTATCTGTAAACGCTCATTTTCCAATATTTTAGGTATTTTATTTCAAGTATTCATATTGTGATATCCTGTGTTTTCTCATGGATATTTTATTGATCTTTTTTATCTTATCGTAATAAGGTATTATGGATATCTTATTTTAGATTGTCAGTTTATGGTACCTTTTCCTACAAGTCTCGTTTTCTATTTTGTAGTTATTCTATTTCAGATTGTGGTACTTGTGTTTTCTCATTTTCAAACTTATAATTATTTATTTAAAATATTCAGGTTATGATATTCAAGTCTTCTCATTTTCCATCCTATAGATATTTAATGTCAGATATTCAGCTTATGATATCCATGGCTTCTCATTTTCCCTCATTATAGACATCTTATTTCAGGTTGTAAGATTATAATATCTCCGTCTTCTCCGACCAATAATTCTAGTGTTCATGGTCATTAACATCGTGGCTGTTATTTTGGTATGAAATCTTCCGAGGTGAAGCCTCGGAAGATTACCGGGGGTGCTCAGAAGCTTTTTAGCTCCTCTTCTCCCTGCTCTTGGTGTAGGTAAAGGGCTGAACTTGGTGTTTGAGATAATTGAAGTGAAATGAAGCCCTGAAGTTCTCAAAACAAAAAACGGTCTTTGTAGGACTTATGGTCCTTCAGGGCAACGGGGAATCTAAAAATCCAATACCTATAATTAGATGTGAGGAGAAACGGGAGTTCCCCGAGAAAACTCACTTTCACTGATCAGGCGACAAACAGTCTACCTGACCAGTGCCTGTGTTTTGAAATAATAAGTAGCGTGAGAAATTTAAGTAACTTAGTGACGTGAGTAGTCATGATCGTAAAGGACAGTGAGCTTTTATATAAATTCACTGTATTTGAAATTTATAAACAGGTTAGTTTTATTGGAAGACATTACCTTACTATTTTTTGACCCATGAGTTTACCTGTGTCTCCCCAAACACACACACACATATACACTTACACACATTTCCTGTTTTTTCTCAACCAACCAGAAAGTTTCTCTAATCTCTTCTGTCAACTGTGTTTCAATACATGTTTACTATTTACCTCTTATTGGTTCCCACCCAACAGGAAGTTGCCTGTGAACCTCAATACGAACCCATCGTTTTTCCCTTTATTTGGTCCAGAAGAAAAGTGGTTCGTTTGAAACGTTAATCTCATTCTAAATTTCATATATCTATATTAACCATTTTCAAGATATTACTGTATATTAGCTGTATTCGTTAAATAATTTTCGTTATTAATATTACGGTTTTTCTTAACACCTGATAATAAAATATATACAACTCTTTTTAGAAACTACACCACATTTATCAGTTTCAAAACTACTTAATTTTGTGAGAGACATTTGTGTCTCAACGTGATGAATCACATCATCTAAAGTCAAAATTAAAACTTTAACCATCTGGTAATTTTGACGTTACAAGTACATTAATCTGAACAAATGACAAGATTGTCAAATTCTTTATAATCACTAAAATTTGCATTTTTAATAAATTGTTACCAAAAATGGGAAAATCAATATACTAGGAATGAATACCTTTTTCTGTTGAAATTCGTGCAGACACTTCCGGTGTTTCGGGTCGGAATATTAATCCTTTCTATTATGATGTTAATTCATTCAAATGATCTGCATAAAGCAACATTTTCATTTTGCTACAAGTACGGCATGCTTAAAGAATCTTCTCACGCTTTTTCAATTTTGAAATTCAATAGAAAATTTGCTTTGATTGTTAATTTTTACCATTTATAGTTTTATACCAGTTATTTAACTGACCTGAAATATTTGTATATGAGGGCATATTTTCTTTGAGAATTTGTTGTTGTTGTTTTAGCACAAAGCTACACAATGGGTTATGTGTGCTCTCTCTCTCTCCAGGGAACGTATGCTCATCTTATTCTCATTTTACATTCGTTTATATGTGATTGAAAACTTAAAAGGTCAAGTTATGTTTGCAAAACATAGCCTAGATCACTTTGTGTTGAGTTGAAATTTCAAACCTTCTGTGTTTTATCAATCTGAGCGATACATTTAGCGTTGGCTAAATGGAAATATCAGGAACCCCAAAGTTCATATATAGCCTTCCCTGCTTTAAAGCTGCTGATCAGAGGTAGGGAAACCAGTCAACAGTGCTCGCCGATTGTACAGCTGCTCTTAACTGAGTAGAGGATTGATCGTCCATTTTATAATGCACTCTTAGCTGAAAATGAGGACTTTTTGCAACGGTATATCGCAAGCTCGAACCTTGGACATTCCGATACGCAGTCCGGTACGCTAACTAGTGGACCACGCCCGGTATATATATAATGTAAATACAAGTATAAGCTATTTTTAAAAGTTGTTTACCTTATATATATGCATTAACCATTATATTATCCAATCCAGTTTTGAAAAACTGTCAGATAAATTAATCAGTTTCGACTGATAAATTACTTTAATTAAATTCAATATTGTTTTTACTAGGCTCAGCATTTTAATGAAACTTCTTCCATTCGAAATGCAAGAAATAAACTAGAGGAGTTATTAAATATAGATTCAAAAACAAAATCTGGTTGTCAAAACAGATAAAACAGATTTCGCAGTGCTTATTTATCATCTTGAATTAGTTGTGTTATCTTGCGTGATGTGGATAATGAACGTAACACAAGCGCCATGGAGCAAACAATACTTTTAACTGCATGAGAGGGTAGTAAAATCAGTGAATAAACAAAGGATGGGTTCTCATAAGGGCTGTTTTAGGCACTATTATGAATTCCAATCACTGTACTACACAGGACACATGATAGCCTGACATATACCGACTACAAGACCCACCTTTGTTTTCTTTATCAGGGTGTTATAAATGAAGAAATTAGAGGAAGAAACACATACATGAAAACATAACATTATTTGTGTAACCCACAAAAAACACGACTGTAGCGAGGATCAAGCACAGATGTGGTATGAAAGAGTATGTAGAGATGTGAAATATTCAAATCCACGATGTCCATGTTATGTTGTCACTGGAATATTAATCATCGGTATCATAAGGACAACTAGTCCACCCTGCGTCAGTGATGTGATCTTGAAAGTGTCCAGAAACACTGCAAGTATCGATGGATCGATGTCACATTTTGCATATCAAGACATGTCTGCCGGTCAGTCTTGAAAAACAGAGTATGAATATTAGATGTCACAGTAGTATGAATGTCAGAGTGTATGTGATGCCAGAGATGTCACACTGTATGTGAATATTAGATGTAACAGTTGCTGAGTTTTCAGCATCAGAGACGATATATTTACTGTCTCTACGCTACGAGGACATATAACGCTCATTTTCATATATGTCCCATTATACATACTGCGCAAATGTTATGATGGTACGTGCATGTGCTCGATGTAGTCTAGTCCGTTTGTGTGTAAATGTGTGAATTTTTGGCGGAAATCGTTATAATACTCATAATATGCACCCTGCATCGATAGACACGTTACACAAATCCTTATATTGACTTGCTGGGAGGTAAGGCTGTACTGGGACTACTAAAAGCGCCACTTGCTGTTTCTTTTCTCAGTACTTTATTGTTCACTAGATTTCAGAGCTAAAAACGGATATTATGGGGACCCGTCCTTTGATCAGTACCCTCGCATACTTACGTTATTCTGGGCCATTGTGTATGTGTGCGTATAATTCTAATAACTCATGAGCGAAAATAATGAAGAATGTACAAAAATATGTGAACCACATTATATCTGCTACATTCAGTGCCAATGAGTCTCTTCGTCCAATAACAGGGGTCATTAAACCAGCTGGGATATGAGAGATACAGTAGTGGTTGAATCAATATTTATATCATCAGATTGCACGAACGACAACTATGATGACGTGTACAAGATTAAGTTGACGAAGAGTATTTTTGATCAATTTTATATGAGCCATTTTCAAATAACAATTGGAATAAAGGTTAATAACATGAAGTTTATTCTTAACACAAATTACTTATTACTATATATTTTTATCTGAATTATTTTTAGTTAATCTTCCAGATGGCTTGGGAAACCAGCAAGTTAGTCCAATTGTTCCAGAAGCGGGTAGAGGAACTATAAAGTCAATAGAAGAAGACTACATAAGTAATTCTAAGAGCCTATGAGTGAAAGTAGTAGTCACGTGACCTGATATTAAATGGATTGTTTATTTGTTTGTTAGATTTCATGCAAAGCTTTACTAGACGTCTCTAATTCTGAAGTAATACATTAAGGAGAAGGCAGATAGTCAACAACACCCACCGACAACTCATGGGCTATTTTTCTCAGACCAAGCAGTTGGATTTGACCTTCACTCTTGTAACGCATCCACGGCCACAAAGTGGAGAGTGCGGTATGTTTTTAAGGTGGTAATAGAGCGCAAACCACAGAGCCTCAGCTCCACTGTCTGACACGTCACCCAGTGAGATACGCCTGGGCCATTAAATGACACTACTATGTAGAAAAGTTGTTGTCCTGATAAGTAAATATCATCGAACACTCTGCTAACCAAAGTGTTAAAGTCCTGAGAGGAAGGAACAGGGTGGGGCAGGAAACCATAATGAAATGTCACGAAAGTAAAAATTTGACTGCGTAAATTACCACTTTCTACGCATGCGCATTACAAACATTACATTTAATTGATTGGTTGCTTTTTAGTGCAAAGCTACACAGTGATGTAGCTGCGCTGTCCCCACGGGGAACCGAACCTCGGATTTGCGTTGAAAGTTCTCAAACTTATCTTTGACCCACCAAAGGACAAATATTACAAAGGATGTGTTTTGAAATAACTTAATATTAATTACATAATGTAACGTAATAAGTGTAAAATTTTAATTTTTGTTATGTTGAAAACGAACTCACACAAATATCATACTTCTAAAACAAATGTTTTCATCGCGCTTTCTCATGGTTTATTATCATTTGCGATACAAGCCTAAAAATAAACTACGATACGATACAAAATTACAAACGTGAAGCGGTAGCTTGTTGCCCACCAATGAAAATGCAAGGTAAGGAAACGATTTTATTTATATATAAGTATTGTACGCGTTTTAATTCATACAGACGGAAAATTTATTAAATTCATAACCGTGTATATAATAGCTGGACTACAATGAGTGCACAAAATACACAAATTTGCAAGAATCAGCCGCATGATTTACAATTAATATAACAGTGACATTACTTGACCGCCAGATAATATTGATAGCGAATAACGTCGTTCGGTAACAAAAATACCCAAAAGAAGCGTTAAAAAAATTTTCTAGCCAAATTATTGGTGGGTTCAAGTCTACATTGGCCCCACGAGTTCCACTGTCTTTGAGGAAACAATATAAACCAGTTGTCATGTAATTTATACGTTTAGTATTTTACCTTTTTTTTATGCCTTCTTGTGTCCATTCGTTCCTCAACTATTTAGCCAAATATTAATAAAACCGAAGTTATTTAAACTACCAGCATTTTGCTTAGTATATGTAGAGTGAATAAACTTGTAAGTTTGTGTCTAAAATCGATATCTCTGCGGCACGAAGTTCTTGGGAAAAAATATCAGTAAAACTATGGGAAATTTTTGGCTGAAGAACATTATTAGAAAGACAGATACTCATTGAGTACATAAAGTAGATTACTTTTTATGATAATGATCTGTTGCTGTTAATATAGGAATCCTACAGCGTTTACAGTGAGGAAGAATACAGAAAGGAAGAAAATTGAAAGTTTTTAATGATCGCAAATCTAGCTGGATGTCGGGGAATGTAGCGAACCAGTAATAATCCTTGTTTTTGGCAACACTATGAAATTTAATGATTACAACTGACAAAACTCATAAGAAATACAAAAAAAAAGTCTCAGGGGACATAACTATATGTGTGAGGGCTTCTGCGTGCGTGGTAGACTAACAAGAAGAATGAGATTGGTTTGTTGTGAATTTCGCGCATAGGTACACGAGGGCTATCTGCGCTAGTCATCCCTAATTTAACAGTGATATGCTAGAGGGAAGGCAGCTAGTCAACTACACCCACTGTCAACTCTTGGGATAATTTTTACCAACGAATAGTGGAATTGACCGTAACATTATAACGCCCTCATGGCTGAAAGGGAGAGCATGTTTGGTGTAACGGGGATTCGAACCCGCGACCCGCAGTTTACGAGTCAAGTGCCATAACCACACATAGGCCATGCCAAGCCACAAGAATGAGGCAGTAAACAATATTTTACTATAAACAGTATATTATTCAAAAATAAGGGTATTAATACACAGGAAAAGTATTAGTTATTTCTATATTTAAACAAATTAATATTTCGAAATACGAAACAACAAACAAATAACTATTATACCTTCTTTGTCATTTGCCGTGGACAGTGTAATTGACCATATTACAAAAAGACAAGTAAGAAACTTTGATGTCATTTTGTACAGCAAGTATAGCTGATAAATTTAGAGGAGGACAGACAACTATCTTCGGTATTATTTCCTACCGGCAATGTAAGTTATCAAACAACAAAAGGTAACACAACTACCTTTAATTCATTTGCTGCTGGTAGAGTAACTAATGAAACTACAAACAAATACCTTCAATGTCATTTTTGTTTATAGTGTAACTGATCAAAATAAAAAAAAGGACAAAGAACTATCTTAGGGGTAATTTTTTTGTTGGTAGTATAATTATTGAAACTACAAAAGGGCAAACAATTAACTTTGATGTAATTTTCTGCTGGTAGTAACTGATCAAACTAAAAAACAACAACAAGATAAATGTGTATCTTTGGTGTTATTTTCTTCTGAGTATAGTTGATCAAACTGTCTTCGATGTCATTTTTTGTTTGTAGTGCAACTGAAGAAACTACATAAGTACAAAACTACCTTGTGTTTCAGTTTGCTGCTGGAAGTGTAATTAATGAAAGTACAAAAGGACAAACAACAAGTTTCAGTGTTGTTTTCTGCTGGTAGGAAAAGGATCTAATTACTAAAGAACAAAACTATCTTTTGTGTCATTTTCTACTAGTAGTACACCTGATCAAACTACAAAAAAAAACTATCTTCGGTGTAATTTTCTGCTGGTATAATGAAACTACAAAAGGACAAGCAAACTACTTCAGTCATTATCTGCTGGTAATAACTGATCAATTTACAAAACAACAATACTATTTTCTGCGTCACTTTCTACTGTTGGTGTATCTGATGAAACTAAAAAAGGATAAACAACGATATTCGATGTAATTTCATGCTGGAAATGTGGCTGATGAAACTATAAAGGAACAAACAACCACCTTCTATATCATTTTCTGTGACAAGCATTTATTTCCTACGACAATCTATGTTATTTTTGCTGCGTATCTATAATAATAAAAGGATATGTCTGTGGGTCTGTATGTGTGTGTGTGACCGCCATAGCTCCAAGAGGAAAGAATATAGAAACCTGAAATTTTGCACCCATAATAAGTGGACCATGTGGGTGTGCATCTGGGTATTATTGCTATTTCACGTGCGTGTGCGCATGCACGTGAGCGTCTTCTTATGTGGCAAGCTAGCGAAAAACCATATAGTAAAGTACTGTGACTGCGATAACTTCAAGAGAAAAGAACCTAGAAACCTAAAATTTTGCACACATACTATGTGGATTCTGAGTGTGTGTGTACCTGTGTATTATTTCTTATTTTATCCGAGTGCGTGCACACATTCGCATCTTTTTAATGAGGTAAGCTAGCGAAAAACCACATAGAAAAGAAATGGTTTCTTATATTACAAAATACTAAGTGGACCCTGAAAGTGTGCACCTGAGAATTATAATTTATCTTATCCACGTGCGCGCGCACATCTTTTTAATGAGGCAAGCTAGCGAAAAATCACATAAAATAGAAGTGTTTCTATGTTTCTGTGAAATAAAAATGTTTAAAATATTTTGACTGTTTCTCTATGCTTAAATAAGTTCAGAATACACACTGGCATAGTCATCTAGAATATATCAACTTACTAACACAAGCGAAACAGGGTACTTTCGTTAGTCTATAATAATAAAAGAGCGTGTCTATTTGTCTATGTACGTGTGACCACCATAGCTCTAAGGGGAAAGAACCTAGAAACCTTAAATTTTGTACACATACTAAGTGGACTCCGAGGGTGTGAACCTGGGTATTATTACTTATCCACGTGCGTGCGCGCATCGGATTGTTATTATGAGTCAAACTAGGAAAAAAAACACCTAGAAAAGAATATGTGACCGCCATAACTCCAAGGGGAAAGAGCCTAGAAATCTGAAATTTTGCCCCCATACTAAGCGGATCCTGAGGATGTGCATCTGGGTATTACTTATCTTATCCACGTGTGCATGCGCATCTTTTTAATAATGCAAGCTAGCCAAAAAACCACATTAAAAGAAGTTGTTCCTTATATAATAACTTCTAATACATAGAAAAGCCAGTGTTTTGGTAACAATGCGTTCCAACAATGGCTTTTATGTAATGTAGCTTAGCAACAAAAGCATATAGCTTATAATTTTATGCTAAAGTGGGTTCAGAATATACATACACTGATATAAGTCATCTAGCATATATCAACCTAATAGCCCGAGCGAAGCCGAAGCCGGGTACTTCACTAGTAGCTAATAAATTTAGAAAAATATAAACAACTACCTTTGTTTATTTTTGAGGGTAGTTTAATTAAAGAAACTGAAAAACCAAACAAAAAGCTAACAGATAAATTTACAAAATGACAAACAACTATCTTCAGTGTAGTTTTCTGATGGTATAGTAACTAATGAAACTACAGAAATACAAACAAGTACATACCTTCAATAACATTTTCTGCAAGTAATGTAGCTGATAAAAATTCCGTGTCATTTTTGTTGGTAGCGTAATGAAACTACAGAAAAGAAGTAAATAACTTTGGAGTCATTTTCTGCTGGTAGAGTAGCTGATGAACCTAGGAAAGAACAAACAATTAATATCGGTGCCATTTTCTGCTGGTAAAAAGTTATCAAAGTGCAATAGGTCAAACACCTATCTTTAGTGTCATTTTCTGCTGATAGAGTAGCTGATGAACCTAGGAAAGAACAAACAATTAATATCGGTGTTAGTTACACTACCAGCACAAAATGACATTGAAGTTAGTTGTAATTTATATAGTTTAATCAGAGAAACTGTTTGTAGAAAATGACACTAAAGATAGGTGTTTGACCTATTGCACTTTGATAACTTTTTACCAGCAGAAAATGGCATTGTAATAAATTGTTTGTTCTTTCCTAGGTTCGTCAGCTACTCTACCAGCAGAAAATGACACTAAAGATAGGTGTTTGACCTATTGCACTTTGATAACTTTTTACCAGCAGAAAATGATGGTTAACTATAAAGTAGCTATGAGTTTCACTTGGAAGCCGGCTTTATGTCTAGGAACAAAGGCAATAACATTTGAACATGGTTAATCCAAGCTTTGTACAACAATATATTTAAATACATTGCCTGAAAGTCCGTCTATACAGTATTGAACGTTCTACATATCAACCTCTATGTTGAATGAGCGACTGAATCAGCATGGTATCCTTTATAAATATACACTATGTACGGTACATAACTATTACGATATTTAGATAACCAGTATGGAGTATCGTTTTGGAGGTAATACGTATTGAGTATATATATCTATAATCAGTACAGGGTAAATAAGTTGTAGTCAGTTATTTCTGTCTGTGTTACAGTTTCTTTCTGATAGTAAATATTGTGATCCGCCTTCTCACCACCCTGTATGTATACTATGTATGGGCTATACTGCAAGGCGGATAACCAGTTTGGGAATAACATGAGGTAGTTAATCACTATAGGGTATACTAGGGGATGTAGATAGCCAATATGGGGTATACTGTAAGGCGGATAACCAGTGTGAAGTTTAATATGTAAGGTAGATAAGTGTTCTCTAAGATTGATGATAAATTTCTTTATTTTTGTAACTTGTGGTAGATGAGCTGTTAAGCCACATTTTCCTTGGTTCAATTTAATTTTAGAATTCCACAAAAAATATACACACATTTTTTTAATACCAGAAATACATGTACGTACGTATGCAAGTTTTGATTACCAGCAAACCTGGCTCTATTTCACATCCAAGTTCTACGATAAAACCTTCGTATAAGGCTGTATACACTGTAGGAATCTACAAATAAACAAATCTGGGTACCTGTAATAAGGAACCGTAAAATATCTTTAGAAAATGATATATATATCAGAAAACCAGAATATGCCAGTAATATCTCTGTGTGTTAACCAAAACTATCAGAAGTGATTTAGAGATAGTAATCAAAAAACAAATAAAGATGAAAATTGATTAATAACTCCAAGCTGCTGGTGAGTCAAGGCATCTGCTTTCATTCACGCGATTTTCTTGCATTAACTAAAAAAAAAGTGTTGTTATATTTAATAAACTTATTCTAAGTAAATTGACGATTTCTCTTATATGCTAGAAACCAGGAACCAACGTGCACAAAGTTGAAGTGGAACCCTCGTTATTTCAAATCTCATGCATATTTAAGACTTAATTTAACTTCAGGTAAGTTATTATGATCCACATGAGTAAGGAAAGAAAATGTCTAATATTTATATTAAAACTAATTTCCCTGACGTACGCCTTTTTATTTTCCATTTAATAATGCCATTTTCTTTGTACGCCATGGAGTTACAAGAAGCTAAGTTAATATATAGTTTAAACAAAATACAGTAAAAGAATACGACCAGAAGGCTTACATTGTCCACCGTTTAATAACATATTACCATAAAGTAAATAAACATAAGTCATTTCATCACAATAAGCCGGAATAAGATAAATACTTAAGAAAAGGTACAGTAATGTGCTAACACAAGTACAGAACTGTGAAAAGATGTAATGAAAGAATAGGGCTACAATTCAACACCATACTGTAATCACACCTACATGTTTTTAAAGAACACACACATGTTTGATGGCAAATTTGACATTTAACGGAAAGAGAATGTAACACAACATGAAATCCCTACTCGGTGTCTGAAAATTAAAAACAAAACAAAGGGAGTTGCCGTTTATTACATATCTTTATAGACTATGAAACATTTGTTTTTCTTTGAAACACACAAATGAATATATATATATGATATTTATGCATATTCATAGGGTTAACATACACGGGAAGGTTGCCTCTCATTATAACAACAATATTGAGTCACAGTGTATGTTGTTCAACACATGCAATCATCCTTCGTCCGCCTACTTTTGAAAGTAATGCTACTGTGTGTGTGTGTGTGTGTGTGTGCGTGTCTTTGTATGTATATATTAACTGGTATACTTGGATTTTCGTTTCTTGTTTGATTGTTTGTTTGTGTTACTTAAAGCAAAACCACTCTGGATTATATGTTGTGTCTACCGCGGTTTTAGCTTTGCAAGTCCGTAAACTTATTGCTGTCACACTGGAGGACTTGTTTCAAACTTAAGTGTAGTGGTTTGATGTAAATGTTTTTTTTCTGGCGTAGGCAACGTTAGTGATGAACATGATACAAAGTGATATTTATCTTAAACTTAGATCGTTAATTTTTGACTACAATATGAAATGGCAAGTTAAACAAAAACTCTCCTAAACGTAATAAACAATTAACTACTAAAATGGTTGATAAAGTAAAAAAAATAATAATAACAATAAATATATGTTTGAAGATGGTTCGAGACATAACTTACGATACTTGAATTGAAGAGTACTAGTCGTATAAAAAATATCGCACCACTAATTATCATTGGACATATGCATTTTTAAAACGCCACCCAACGACTGGAACTTTGTACCACTTTTAATGTAGAGACAAATGAGGTTAATCATAAAAACTACTTTATCAAAACTATTTGCCAAGAAAAACACGTGATTCGCTCATTATGAGAAATCTGAGGAGAAATACAGCAAAGCAAAAATTGCCCTTTGGCGTGTAAATACTAGTGGACGTATTATATTTGTGTATATGCGTGAGTACTCCTACATGACAGCACATCGGAAACCCTCATTTTCTGTTTTTCATACAGAGGCTAGATTTTTGGCATGCAAACAAACAGACTAACAAACTGAGACACTATTCTACAGACTAGCTTTCACACAGATATAGACAGACAGACAAACACAACCACCCGCCCACAAACTAGCTTTCGGACAAATACAGACTGACAAACAAGCCTATCACGCAGACAAACCCGTCCTTCTATAGACTAGCTTTCAAGCAGACAGACAAACAGACAGATGTATTCATTCATATAACAGATTCTGAATATTCAATTTCTTAAAGAAAAACTAGTTTCACTCCGAGGTTTGCGGGTAGTAAATTCTACCATTTTGTGGACAAGGTATTCGTATTTAGAATTTCCACTTTGTCCCCCCCCCCCAAGAAAAAAAGGAGTCCTTTCGAAACTGCTCGTATTATAAGGTTTCGTATTTTTATACTTAGAATAGTTGATGCATTTGATTAAATACACCTATCCATCCTGGACCATTTAAATCAGTAGTATCAATAGATAATCTGTGGCTTAATGTTTAAAGTCGATGAAATCAAATGTGTTAACATTCACACAATGGTCTCTTTGTAAAACGGTCCGGGCATGGACTAGTTATTAGCATAGCTAGACTACGAATCTGTTATTTGGGGCGTGGTTACGTTGTTGCACTGTAAGAACATCTCACTATGTCACACAATAGTAGTCAATAGCTGGCGGTAAGTGCTTTGACTAAATGCTTTTTCTTTAGTCTATGCTCTTTGCATAGAAAAAACATGGTAAAATTGTTGTGTTTAAATAAATATAATATACGATTGATTTACTGGTTATTTTACAATATCATCAAAAGAACGAATTCAAAGCCCAAAAGTTCCCCAGTGGGTCAGAAGTAAGTCTCAGGACTTACAACCCTAAAATCCAGGGTTCGATTCCCAGTGGTGGATAGAGCACAGATAGTTTATAGTGTAGCTTTGCATACAAACTAACAACAACAACAACACAATAATGCTGAAACAAAACAAAAAGATTGACATCACGAGAAATGGATTAAGAAAATTGATATTCTTTTTACAGAAGAAAAAAAAATACAATTCCGATTTCATGAATTTAACAATAACGTTGCAAAATTGTCAGTGAACTTTAGAAATTTGCAATAACGATCTGTAATTAAAAACAAACTGAAAATATATTCATTTCTTGAATAAAACTAAGTTATAGAAATCTCTATACGTTGAAACATACAAATAACATTTTAAATCTCGGGATCCAAATTCATTTTAAATATATAAAATCATTCTTTTAGAAAAATTATATTTCTGTTTAGATGAACTCTAATGAAATCTGTACAACGTTATTGCTTTCTTATACTTGTCCAATGTCAAGATGACTGTACGAAGAGAGTACTTATAATAAAGCTCCCTTTAGTTTTTTAATCTCCAAATACTCTCAATATTTCGAATTGTTTTATTTTTTAATATTTTCATTTATCAGGAAAAAACTGAATATAATGTTTTTATAAACTATAATTAGTTAGTAATACATTGTTATTACTTTGGGTTGATATCGTACGGTATACGATAAATTACGTGATCGCACATATTTTTTTCTATTCAACGTCAAATTACTTTCTCTAAAAATATAGTTGAAACCACAGAAAGTTAGATTAAATTGTGCCTACTTATGATTGCGAAATAAAGTTTTAATAGCATGAACCACGCAATTTTTCTCAGACAAGCTAGAAATAAGGTATTCTTATTCACAATGTTTTCTAGAAGAATCTTTTTTTTTAAAGTCATAGAGAAAATAAAACTTAGCATAAGTTTTAGTTTTATTAACTGTGTGTTTAAACCAATCAGTATATTTAAATATTACACGAACTAGAATTCACACACAACGAAACGTACACCAGAGCCTTTCGCAATAAGAGACCATTACTATTAGTTGCTAGACAAATTTGTTCTATAGCAGAATGAATAGGACCACATACGCACACCAATATGTAGCACGGTTCAAAACTTATGATTATTCATTTTCTTTTGCGAAATGAATAGGATTATACTCACACACTAATATACATCATTGTTCAAACTTATGATTATTCATTTTCTCTTGCGGAATGAATAGGATTATACACACACATAATCCTATTCATTCCGTTGAAGGAAATGAATAATCATAAGTTTGAACAGTGATGTATATTAGTATAATCCTATTCATTCCGCAAGAGAAAATGAATAATCATAAGTTTGAACAATGATGTATATTAGTGTGTGTGTGTATAATCCTTTCATTCCGCAAGAGAAAATGAATAATCATAAGTTTGAACAATGATGTATATTAGTGTGTGTGTGTACACACACACACACTAATATACATCACTGTTCAAACTTATGATTATTAATTTCCTTTCACGGAATGAATAGAACCAAACACATGTAACTATAATTTATTGTTTAAAACTTATGACTAGTCATTTACTCACAAAATAACAAAGGTTACACACAAACACAAATCAATGTTTCAAAACTTGTGTTAGTATCGTCAATTTTCTCATAATAAATACAACAAATCTAGTTTTTCGTGTAATATACATGGCATTAGCACAAATAATTACACAAAAGATAAAGAAAACAAACCAGTTTCATTTAAATGTTATTCCGTGAGATTAACAAAATATTTATTTCAACGTAGCTAACTAACCTCGTAAGTTTTCAAACTAAAACAACAATATAGAAACAACACGATAAACAAACAACTACAATAGCAAGTAGTATCGCACATAATAAAAAACATCTAAATACATCACCATGAAGCACAGCACCACACAACATTTTAAGGAAACAAATATATGATACATGTAAACAAACACCCAACTCAAGCATCTTCAAGGATCAAATACAATACACACCCAGCTACAGTACCGTGAAGTACCACACACAATAAATATTAACACCCAACTATAATACCATGAAGTGCCATACACTCCCATCTATAGTACCATGACGAACCACACAGTATATATAATAATAAAACTCACATACGATACATATATAAATAAACAACCACAGTACCACGAAAGACCACACACAAAACACACCCAATTAGCCTCAATATACAATACACAATAAGTACACAATAAAAGTACCATGAAATTCACAAACAACCATCCAACTAAGGTACCCTGAAGGATCATACAAAGTACAGATTCAACTAAGTACCAATAATCACCCAACTGAATACTAAGAAACACCAAATTGCAGTACCATAAAGTACCACTATGCATATAAATAAACGACTACGGTACCATAAACTACCACACAATCATTATAACCACCCAACTATAGTAGCATGAAATACCACACAAAATACATATAGATATGCAACTACAGTATCATGAAGTATCACACACAATAAATATATACAGCAAACTACAGCACAATGAAGTACCACACAATATACATGTAAACACCCAGAAGGACACAAATAACGAGACCTTAAAATTACTGTCCGGCACTCTAACCATTACCCTTCACCCAGCCCTAGTGATAGCTGATTATTAGTAAAGCTTGTTGTCACCTTACCACCTACTGTAGTAAAAATGTTTTTTACGTTTTTTTTAATATATACGAATTCACAAGTGAAATCATCCAAACTTAAAGATGCTATCACCGTATTCACTTCCTCTGGCAATAATTTCTCATTAGAAAATATTCAACACCTTGTATGAGCTGTATTAGCATTTCTAATTATAATACAGTTAGGGAGAAAAACCGAAAACTGAATTCATTTTACTCTTCAGCAGCAGCTGGAAAATAACGTCTAACCAGCGATTTGTGAGATCAAAAGGTTTTTATTTAGTTTTTAGAAAAAAAAAGAGCTTTAATTGAAAGAAACGTTTTCTTTTTTTAATTGCACTTATACTAGCGATTAAATAGAAGCTTTGAAGGGCTTTCTAATTATTAATCTTTCACAGTTTAACTTCACTATAAGTACAGCACCGTATCTATTCGGGCGTAGTGGTTCAGTTATAAATGACACACTAATTCCATATAGGATTCGCATATTCCTCAAAGAAACTGCGCCGAACGTTTCCATGTTACAGTGTTATTATCCTTGGATTCATCTTCAGCATTTTTTTTTTTTAGTTGAGATTGTCTCGTTTGTTTTCGTTAACTACTCGAGGAAACGTCTACATTGACTATATCCTGCTCTGTAACAGTCAAGAACATTGCACCTGTACAAGCACTTCTCGTGAAAAGGATTTTGATGAGATAAAACTAACAGCAGTTGTTGTTATACTTAGTAAGAAACAGAAAAACATATTGGTTTCGTTTTAAACTCTAAATATATCAGACTGCTATGCTTTGTGTACTCCATGCTTAATCAGATGAAAATCCATTTAATAAACAACAACTAAAACAATGAAATTTTAAAATGTCAGTTTTATTGACCTGCAATTTCAGTTACTTTGTTTTGATTGATTTAATTCAATTTCAAGTATTAAACAACTTTAATTTTATACAATACAAGGGAGTCAGAACCATTAACTTTCAACAAGGAACATTGGTTTTTTCGTTTGCATTAATAAGAAGATCTGGTTTATTGACTTCATCTAACATCAAGGAAATTTGTTTTCTACTTTCAACAAGAGGACTGTTTTGTCTTCTACTTTCAACAAGAAGCACTGGTATATCTTAACTTTCGAGAAAAAGCATTGGTATGTCTTAACTTTCAACAAAAAGTACTAGTATGTCTTAACTTTTCAACAAAAAGCACTGATATGTCTTAACTTTCAACATAAAGTACTAGTATGTCTCAACTTTTAACAAAAAGCACTGATATGTCTTAACTTTCAACAAAAAGTACTGGTATGTCTTAACTTTCACTAAAAAGCATTGCTATGTCTTAACTTTCAAGAAAAAAGCACTAGTGTGTCTCAACTTTTAACAAAAAGCCCTAGTGTGTCTTAACTTTTAACAAAAAGCACTGATATGTCTTAACTTTCAACAAAAACCACTAGTATGTCTTAACTTTCAACAAAAAGCACTGGTATGTTTTAACTTTCAACAAAGAGCATTGGCTTGACGACTAATTTTAACAAAGAGTACGAGTTTGTCTTCTACGTTTAATAATAAGCAGTGGTTTTTCCTCTACTTTTAACGAGCACGCGTTTGCCTTCTACTTTTATTTATTTTTAATAAGAAGCTCTTGTCTGCCGCCTACTTTTAACAAGCACTGGTTTTCCATCCAAACTCCAGTGTGATTAGTGTTGTCACATCAAAAGTGTTTCAGTGCACTACCGCTCAATCGAAAGTTTTGAATTTCCTTCCAAACTCACAGCGTAATGTCTGACTATTTACACTACTGCCTCAAGCAGGCGTTGTATTATATTTGAAAGCTTGTAGTGTAATGGGAATAACTAGCAAGCTCAGATGATGAATGATCAATGGAACACTGGATATAACGTTGTGACAGTAATTATTAATAACTTCTAATCAAACAAGCAACAAAGCTAAAAGCTAAAAATTAACTCGATAAATAATACAGCTAAGGCGTTACAGATCAAAGTGAACTGCTGGGACATTGAGACGTTGAATGTTTACTGTTTAAGAGTGTTTGTTTCGGACAAAACTACACAAAGACTATCTATCTGCGAATAGCCGTCTTTAATTTTGAAATGATAGACTAGAGGGAGGGAAACTAGTCAACAGCACCCACCGCTAAATCTTGGGCTACTCTAATCGAACATTAGGATTCGATCGTCATTCTTATAACGGTCCTATGGATTCATAGTTGGGCACACTACTACTAAGCCACGCCCACCCCACTTAATGATCACACGTTAAGTCAAAACTAAATACGGTCTTCATACACAAACCGATAGTCTCTATTGAATTAATATAAAACTTAAAAAAAGCAATTCGACTCGACTGTTTGAACATCTGTGTTTTCAAACTTATCCTTTGTTTTACCTTCACTTAGGCAAAAAAGAAAAAAGACGAATTATATTTAGAGAATAATGAGGACTATGTTTGCATGCAATCCTTTCTACGTACATTGATTGTGTTTGAAACACTCGCTATTTTATTTGATTACCCACGTTTTCTCGAATCACTCTTCACGGAAGGTCATGCTAAAATATGTCTCTCATCATTTGATATTCATGTCATTATCAAAATAGTTGAATAAAAAAGTAAATAAACAAGAGAAGATTCTTTGGAGTAACATAAGTCATTTGCGCGCGCGCGAGCGCGTGCCTCAGCTGAAAGTTGAAGTAGACTTCACCACGCCACTATTGACTTTACAAAGTTATATATATATTTTTTCACCGAAAAGAAAACAACAAAAAAAAGGCTCTTTTCAAACCTCAGTGTAATGATCTTGCATGTTCGTTAGAAGATACAATTAGTTAATAGTAGATAAGTTTTGATTGACGACTTGCTTGGATAGTTTGAACTGGTGACGCAATTTCTATACACTTGCGTGAACTTTGTTCATGTTCTATTATAATGTACATTGTCCCTCACCCCAGAATTATTAATCACTCATATCTAATGAAATATTAAAAAACAAAAACAAAAAACTGTTATACACTTTACTTTTATTGATGAAAAATGGGTATTTATTTGTGCTTAGTACACTGTAATTCCACTTTCTTGATGATGTTTGTCGTCCTTGTGTTTATATATACGTATAAAATGTGCTATATAGTTAGGTGGTAGACAGAAATTAATGAAGTACCATTTATGGCGTTAATTACATTACACTAATACGGGGGGATGATCTCAGAACATATAAGAATTCTGGCATAATTGATTAAGCTTTATATAGCTCACTGTTTTGCCAATTACCGACGAAAGTACACAAACTATCAGTGAAATAATTTCTTTTCAATGTATCTACTCTAACTAAACGATACGGCCATTGTAATTTTCTATTTGCTTTTTATTTTCCTGGCACGATTATCTTTTATTTGGGACCATAACAGTTCAAAGGTTGGCCCAATGTAAATGACTTTGGTAATGACTGTTTCTACTATCTACTACAAGCTTGAGATTAAAGGAATCTAGATCAGTTAAAATATTAATATATGAAAAACGTATTTGGTGAGAAGCATCAAAACATGCTCCGTACTTTGGGATCGTGAGTGTTCCATAAGACACGTTATCATACTTCACGTCCCACGTGTTAGCATTACTTAGAATAATATTTTCTTTTTTTACTCTAGCCATACATTCAATAATAACCAGTATCGTCATTTACTCTGATGAATGGACTTCATACAGTCACCCAAATGTTGATAAATAAGTAATAATTACCACACGGATGGTTCGTGTCAATCTGATTAATTATGGTAGAATTTGCAATATTCGACCGATTAATCTTCTTGACTACCTCAATAATTATATGTAATATATAAATACGGAATTAAATTACCTCAACGTAATAAGAAACAAAGACTCGGAAAAGTTTGGTACATTCACCAGGACACGTGATTGCAGTATTATGAAAACCAATTTATGCCTGTGAAAAGGTGCGTATCGCCATTCGGAAATAATTGTAAGCAGAAACTTATCGGTGGAATAAAACTACAGAAATCCCTATTACATAATGAGTCGTGTGACTCTCAACAAACCGCTAAACCCAAAAGTGGCGCTAGACCTACCCACTCCTAATAATAAGCTTACTACACGAATATATAAAGTGATTCAAAATGTAATTGTTACCTTACTGAAGTGTTGGTGCGCAGTATTGTAATTTCAGTTTTAATGACAGTTCAAGTAGTGGATAAAACTTTTCATGAAATTGTTGGTTACAAGATTTCTCAGGAAATAACTGCCTTCTCACGTGCCCGGAAATACTTGGCATTACCAACGAAGGTTCAGAATCCGGTAAAAAACATAATTTTGAAGTTCTTCGATGAAAAGCTGCTACCTATTATAGAAATTCCATAGAATTTTTATTCTAACATTTACCCTTAGAAGACGTTCAAGTAAACAAACAAGCACGGATCTGAATAATGGTTTCGTGCAGTATAAGCTATTGCGAAACACGGCCTTAGGTAACACGTTTCTTTATGCCAAAGCTAAAAAATTAATGCCAGTTCTCTTAAAAATGCGACCCCTTTGTGCTTCAGTAGTAAGTCTGAGGGCTTATAATGATAAAATGGAGTTTTGATATCCGCGCTGGGCACAACACAGATAGCCCATTGTGTAGCTTTATGCTTAACAACATTCAAACTTAACAATGACATACAAAATGAGTTTTGGTGTATTGCAAACCCGTTTTACTTGCTATACAATTGCACTTTTCCACGTTTCAAGGGCGATACTAATAAATACTAGGCTTCTTATAGGTTGATATCAAATTTGGCATAACATTTAACCAGTTCGTATTGATACATTGAATATTAAACAACACTTATCCTCTTCTTATTGTTCGTATTAAGCATGGTACAACATTCATCCGCTTCATATTGGTTCGTATTAAGCATGGTACAACATTCATCCGCTTCATATTGGTTCGTATTAAATAACGTGGAACACTTACCAGTGATAAGTCTCT
>NW_013665702.1:1046624-1054241 GCF_000517525.1 Limulus polyphemus | reverse complement strand
ACTTTGCTAGCAGATGATACTGAACCTGAATCTTGAGATCACTTTGCTAGTAGATGATACTGAACCTGAATCTTGAGATCACTTTGCTAGTAGATGATACTGAACCTGAATCTTGAGATCACTTTGCTAGTAGATGATACTGAACATGAATCTTGAGGCCACTTTGTTAGTAGATGATGATGACGTTGTATCTAGTGACCACTTTGATAGTGAACGATACAGAACTCGTATTTTTCGGCCTCTTTGCTGGTGAATAATAGTGTATGTTTTATATTTTATTTGTACACTATATATATAGGAAACACTATAAATCCACCAGTTTATTTTGTTTAGCAAACTTATATATATATATATACTTGCGTTTCAAATATATGAAATTTCCTGTTTGTGAATTTACGGAACTGTGGCGATGTTTTTAAAACTTTGATATGCTACTGGTTTGACATCATAATTAACTAATGTGAGTTATGTTACTTTAGGAACGAAAGATGTAATGGCAAAGTCGAAAACGGGAAGGTGACTAGGTACTGTTGATTGATAAAGTATGGTTTCATAGCTGCACGTGGTAAATGACGCTAACAGAAAAGGTCTATATTCTATGTTGTATGAAAGGCTTACATAACACATTTCTCCACTCACGTATAAGAAACATCAAAATAACTTTCGAAAGCAATAAATGTCTGGAACAAATCTTCAAGCAGGCCTGCAAGACCACACACAGATACTCAAGGCACTAAACACCAAACTACATGCAAGGATCACTCTGTCGTTTAGACTCCAGTTCAACTACGCTGTTCAGGAGGTTTGTAAGATGTTTGAAATTCGTGTTCGATTTAGTTCCAGCGAAACATTCCACACTCTTCTAACCCACGTCAAGCAACCTACATACTTAAAACAACAACAACAAAAAAATCATGAAATACCCTACAGATGTGGAGAAACGGGAAGAGTTATGGGATAACAAGCAAGAGAACACCAGTAATGAAAATCAACACTTCCGACATTAGAGAACATACATCTGACAATAAGCATATCACAGATAATCAAACAACTGCAAAAATATTGAACGAGTGAATCCGAAAAATATAACGAGTTCTACTCATTACAAACAAAATACCACCCTCAATCACAAGTTCTACAAATTACAAATAAAACATAGACTTTAACCGTAGGTTCTACAAATGAGAAACAAAATACCACTCTTAATCACAAGTTATGCACATTAGAAACAAAACATAGACCTTAACCAGAGGTTCTACAAATCAGAAACAAAATACCACCCTTCAACAGAGAACAAAGAATTGATATAAGCAATCTACGGATCCTATTGAACCACAAATAAAACAAAACACATCAATCAGATGCCAGGGTTTTCCAACCAGTAGAAGCAAAATGAATGTTTATTTAGTGTCATTTCATAAGCAATTATAAATGTAACACAGAATTATAAAATAATTATGTACGATAAACAAACTAATTGAATTAAAATAAAAAATAATTCGAAATGATAAAAAATCTCGGTAAATAAGTAATAAAATATTAATAGTAGAATCAATAGTAACAAATAATAAAACTAACAGGGAACATAAATATAAATTGAAAAATTATAATAGTTAATAGTACAAAAAATTAAACTATTAAATTTAAAATACGTCTGCAAGGTGGCATATTCGATAGGTGAAAGGAAAACCTTCCAAAACATTTAAATGATATAAAATGGTAAATTTAAAAATTAAAACTAAATACAAAAAGTTAAAAAAAAATTCTGTTAAATTTAAGCTATACAATGAAAAACTTAAAATAAATGAAAAAGTTCATAAAATTTGTTTAAAAAGTAATAGTTTAATCTTATAACATTTTAACTTTAAAGTTCCTCAAACTTTGTGAAATATACATCACGAAAACATAAAGAATAAAATAGTTAATAAATTTAAAATGAATATAATTAATTAATATTGATGTAACAAAAATCATTAACGGTATTAACTTTTCACTTATGTATTTATAAGAAATGGAATTGCTTCTTTTTTTTTAGTTAAGAAATTCGGTTTCATTTAATATAGGAAAAGGATATTGATTATATTAGAATTTAAATGAAATTGAAATAGTCTAATCCTTAAATAGATTTTGTTTATATAAAGAAACCACCAGGAGATGATGTTTATCCGAAGAACGGTTCAGGTCTTTAGACTTCTTCCATCAAAAAATTTACTTTAGTTTTTATGCTTGTAATCATGCACACCAACATTTTAAATATCGAATATAGATGGTAGAGTCTTATTGAACAACCCTGCACCAAGAAAGTAATCTTAACATTGCAAATCCAAAAAATAGATTAAATATATATTTAAATGCTGTTGTTTTCAGTGCTGGAAACCGGACCACAGATTTAAGCATTGTAAGCCCGGAAACTTGTCGCTAACCCACAGGAGGCATTCATATATATAATTAATTACATTAAAATATATAAATATTAAATTTCATGTATACAAATGATATACATGTATAACATGTGGTATATCTGACGAGTAAACGTTTTAAATAAAATGATTTTTAAAAATGAAGAGATGAATACAAATTTAAAGGTAAGAAATGAAAAATATATAGATTAAAACAGAATAATATGAATTAAAAATTAATTTAACAAAGAAATTTACAAATGAAAGTTATAAAGTACAAAAATTATACAAAAACGGACTGAATAAATTTATAAATTAAAAATTAATAACAGACTGTATGATGAATTATATTTATTCTTTTATATTTCCTTCTAGTTTTAATAGATTTTTCAAATTCAAGTTTTCATATTTGTTTTTGGTCAGAGAACTAATTATCATTTATATTTGTTGAGAAAATTGTTCATTGAGAAATTTAATAGGGGTAAAGAATGATGTATAACTTGAAGTGGATTTAAATTACGTATTTTAATAATAGACCATGCACTGGTTCCTTATGTCATCACAAACTATTTGATAGAATTAACCATTTAAATATTAAGTTTATTAAATTGATTATTAGTATTTTGTAAATCTAAATTAACCTGTTTTATAACATCATTTTTCCAAAGAAAATAATAAATTCTGGTTTTTAGGAATAAATATAATTCTGCATAAATTCTAACATAAAGTACAACGTTCAGCTAATTGAATGTTGTCTGTTATAACCTGAACAAGTATTATGGAAGTTTAATATGCAATAAGCTATATTAATATGTTTAGTATTGCTCAAGTGACATAGGATATAGTTCGTTGGTTGGTTGGTTGTTTGAAGGTAAGCACAAAGCTACACAATGGGCTATCTATGTTCTGCCCACGATGAGTATCGAAACCCGGTTTCTAGCGTTGTAATTCTGGAAACATACCGCTGTGCCACTGGGGGGCAGGGATATAGTTAGTATACAAAAGGAAAATAATTGGGCTTACAACTGTACCTTGAAGAACACCATCTTAAGGGAAATATAAGTCTGACATAGAATTATTAATGGTAATACCGTTTGCACTATTTGTAATGAAATTATTTAACAATGTAATTAAAGTGTATGGTAACTGAAAACAATGTATTAATCTAGCTATTAATCCATTAATGGATATCTTAAATTGATATCTTAATTGATATCTTTTTGATATCTAAAATACAGCATCTTAAGGTTAAGCCCATCAATTATAGTACCTGTTAACCTGACCGAATGATCAATAATTTAGTGGTTGCTTCTCCTAGTACAAGGTTGATAATTATTCAACATATTTTATAAAACTTTAATCATTTCTTACATATGTTTTAACCATTCTTTATTTATTTTTTATTGTAGCTAAACAGCTTTTCTTACTTAGAAATTAGAGGTCTGTGATTTAGAGGATCAGTTCTAGTTTTATGGAGTTTTGGAATCATTGTGATCATACTTATTTTCCAATAATTAAAAAAATATTCAGATTTAAAGGGTATTGCGAAAAGATTTGCAAATTGTTCATAAAATTTGTCTGAACAATTATTATTCATGATGCATTGTACATTATCACAATCCGTTGAAGCATTTTTGTAATGTTACAAATTTTAATATTTTACTCATCAAAGTTAATAGAGTTATAATTAGACTAAGAAGTTTAATGATTAAAAATATTAATAAGAAATATACAACACAATCTCATTTCATTCATTAATCTATTACTGACATATTTATATCATTCTGTATTGAAATTTATATTTCACAATGTTATTTATTTATTTCATATTACTGTAATTATTTATTTGTCCTTTTTTGTGATGTTGAAAAATTATATTTTTAAAACTCTTCAGGTATTTCATTAAAAAGTCGCAATTAGCTTTCATAAATTTGTATTTTGATATTGTTTGTTTTGATGACATTAGGCTTATCAAAATAATTTAGAAACAATAAATAGAAAGTGATCATCATTTACATATTTACCAATATCAAAACTTTAATATATATTTCAAAAATTGGTTGTAGTAAAAATATAATCGAAAATACCTGTTTTGCTAGTAACATTACTAATTTGACGAACCTCATTCAAAATAATTCATTTATTAATTATAATAAACGGATGATCACCATTCACATTAATTTTCATTCACTCAAAAGCCAAATGTTGGCTATTTAAATCTCCTACACTAATTAAATTTGAATTGCAATTTATAATAATTGAAACTTATTGTAATAAGAATGATGTTTTGATGAAATATGTTAATGTAACTTTCACGGTGTCATTGAAATATATATATACATGTGACAATAATTTCACTTGTACCACAAATAATGTTAGTAAGAATAAGAATTAAGTCATCTTTAAAGAGTGTTACTACACCTTATGTATGTTTTCTCTCACCTATTTGTTTGTTGTTAAACCCAAAGCTACCCAATAGTTTCTCTGTGCTATGCCCATCACGGGTATCGAAACCTGATTTTATAATTAGTAGCCATCAGATACGCTACTGAGCCACTGGGTGGGGGAGGAATAATAAATTCGAAAAATTCGCTGAGTCACCCGAAGACTCTGTAATATGTTTCATGTCTTTTGATGTTAAACCTTTTGACACGGTTTCTGGTGTACCAGTTATACAGAAATGTTCATTATCACTATGATGCTTTATTTCATCCTATTTGTCTAATAAACAACCTTGTATATTTACAGAAATTATCTCTCACCTAGGATTTTGAATGTTTTTAATGTTTTCCTCATTTTTTTTACTTTTTGTTATATTAGTTCAAAATCTAGTTGAACATCAGTTATTTAAGGCGGACTTACAAATATATTTCACAAAATTACTCCTCTTTTGATTTTGAAGAGGTAGTTATTTCTATAAAAATTACTATTTAGGCCTCAATTCGAATTCTTTGTTCAATTTTGGTCTCCTTATATAAGAAAGGATACTCAATTATTGTAAAGATTCAGGGGGAGGATTATTAAGATGATCCCTAGGATGGAAAGGTTATTCTATAGGGATGTGTTATTATCTATTGAGAAAACAAGGTTAAGAAGGTTTCTGATTTCTTTGGGTTGTATTTTAAAGACAATAGAATGGGAGGATACACGTTTAAGGTTTCGAAAAGACAGGCTAGATTCTAGTTAACAGTTATTTTTCTAGTACTAGTAGTACGCTGATTGATCGCCCTATGGATTGAATTACCGTCGAAAGAAGTGGGGAAAAGCACTTTACGGAAGTTTAAGAGGATGAGTTTAGATTTTTAATTTCCTCAAACATGGTTGTGAAGGACAGCTTTGATAAACCAAATGGCATTTTTGGTCCGTATACTATGCCATTTATCTAAAAGCTTGACATTTGTAACACTAGAAAACTGACATACGTTTTTGATACTCTTCAATTTTAAAGAGAGATATTCATTATTTATTTAGTTTTATATCAAACTCCTGGCTTCATCTTCATTTGTTAAATACTATAATAGAAGTAATAGGTTCATGTGTTATTTTATTGACAATACCTTTGAGGTAATTCTTCAATTATGTCTTATGATGAAATACTATAATTTAATACTTTTAGCAAAATATTCTTTTGACCTTATGTTGAATAAGGCAGTCTTATATATACTTTTCAATGGCCACGTTATAAAGAATTTCCTAGATCTTAATCGATCTTTAGTACAGTATTATTCTTTATATTAACATTTAGTATAGAATAATTCTTGAATCTCTTAACCGGATGCAACTCGTTTTATTTTTATTGTTATAACTATTTTCCATTTATTAATCTTTTTTATTTGAATGGCTGGGATTATCTTTAGCCCCTAAATATTTTACTTCTTACAAGTTACAGCCAGCTTAAGGTTTATCTACTTCAATATCATAATTGGATTCAGGGTCTGATACTATTTCAATATTCAAAATATTTGACTGATAGCTTAATTCCTTATCTTTTATAGATATATTATTTTTTAATATACTTGAACTTCACTGTTTATACATACTTTTACCGTCTACTATAACCTGACTTATTATATCCTAAATTGACGTGCTGGGCCTAACAGCAAGTTTTAGGCTTAACAAAAAATTATAAACTTGTGGTCAAGCCAATCTTTCAAATCGTTATTAATACAAAAGGTTATAAACCAACATAAAACTGAAATTAAGAAAACATTAAATATAAGATCCTAAAATTAAGAAAACATTAAATATAAACTCCTAAAATTATAGAAAATTAGGATTAAATTTTCAACTTTATACTACTAAAGAGTCATCTATTTGCAATATACAGTTAACAGAGTTCTACCAAAAGATGTCTTACCGATTTGAATGCAAAAATGGAAGCAAGTCAAAGTACATGAGCGCTCCTTCACGTTCGCGTGCCAGGCCATATAGTAAAATATATCATAGAGGGAGCTGTGGAGAATAACGAACGGAAGATTTGAATCCTGAGCCAAGAAATAATCGTTGTTGTCGGTTATACCGTTTTTCTGGAGGAGGAAAGTATTATGTCAATATTTTTAAACTCTACAGTTGCTATTTTAGTGTATTTTAGTTAACTTTGTTGGGATAGAACACTTTTAGGTGTCGTTACGACAGAAACAGCTAAGCCTAAAGTTACGAAATTAGGCTTATTACTAGATAATGAGGCACTTTTAGGTAACTACAAGCATTAGCTAAGCAAAAAGGAGGGTTTATTAAATTTAAAATATTAAATTAGTGTTTCCATTATTAGTTATTACCTGCTGAAAATTTGTTACATTAGTAACTTGTTTAAATTACGATTTAGTAGATGTAATGAAAACGTGTGGTATTTCATAGCTGTGGTACTGACGTTGTTAATCAAGGAATAGCTTATAAGTATTGGTTAATAGAGAATTTTGTGTTACATTTATCTACAGTTTATACTATTTAATCTACAGTTTAACTTAATGAGTGTAACGTGACTTTAGCTAAAACTGAAGCTTATTTAGTTCTTGATAAGTTATAAAACAGAACAAATAAATTGTATTATTACAAAAATAATCTAAATACCAGTATTATCACTTCTCATTTTAAAGACGAACTTAATTAATTTAGAGAAGAAGATAAGGTAGTGATAAAATAGTGTAATATACTTAACTCTAACATTAGGTTTGTTTGTTTGTTTTGAATTTCGCGCAAAGCTACACGAGGGCTATCT
>NW_013665702.1:1041437-1046477 GCF_000517525.1 Limulus polyphemus | reverse complement strand
ATTGACCGTCACATTATAACGCCCCCACGGCTGAAAGGGCGAGCATGTTTGGAGAGACGGGATTCGAACCCGCGACCCGCAGATTGCGAGTCGAGTATCCTAACCAGCTGGCTATGCCGGGCCCTAACATTAGGCTACAATAGTTAAAAAGTAGTGTACTTGTTAATCGCCCATAGTTTGTACGGTGCGATAGTGCAAGAAAAAAAGGTTGATATACACATTTAAGGAAGTTAGCAGTGAAGTTGTAAAATTGGTATGTACAATTTGTAGGAGAAATCTGAGGCTGTTTTAAACAGAGTAGAGGTGATGAAAAATGAAAAGGGTAAACTAAGAGAGATGATAGCAGGATTTAAAGAGGACATTTGTCTTTTGTATACGAAGGATAAAGGGGTTAATGATGGCTTTCAGTATGTTGGAAACAGTAGTAGTAGTAGGGTTAATGGTGATAGATTTAATTATAAATAGTGAATCTGATAAAGAACATATTTCAGCATTAGTTTATGTAAATGGTGAACTTGAGGAGGGAAGTATAACAAAAGGGACAGATAGGGATTGGAATGAAAAACATAAGGATGTTATTGATATAAGATAGTGGATAGTCTGTGGGCTAAATAGGGTGAAAAGAGTTGGATTATGCAATCCAGGAGCAGATGTGGAGGATATAACTGACAAATTAAGTGATACAGTAAAGAATATTAGTACTATTTGTAGAGATACAGTCTTTGTAATTCACATAGGGGCTAATGCTGTAGGCAATGGTAGATCAGAGGAGCTAATTGTTAAGTACAAGGCATTAATAAAGGCATTCAAATAAAGGGCTGTAATAACTCAATTCTGTCAGGGATACTGCCAAGATCTAACAGTGGGAGTAAATTTATAAGTAGGTCGCTACATTTATGGGATAAGTTTAATGACAAAAGGAAGCTTTTCGGAATGGATAGCTTACATTTAAACAAGGAAGAGGTTGGCTTGTTTGCAAGAGCTATTAACTTACTGTAAGGGCAATTTTAAACAAGTATTAAGCAGTAGAGAGGGTCATAATAATAAAGAAAAAATAAGATTTAGAAAGATGTATAGCGTGGGAACAAGGTAAAAAAGTGGTAGGTATTATTGTAATACTTGAAGTATAAGAAATAAAATGAATGAGTTTAGACTACTGGTCAGAACACAGAGTTTTGATATAATGGGAATGACTGAAATATGGCTAAATATAGCCATTTAGGATGAAATAAATTTCTTTGAAATGTAGTGTTATAAGTTGTTTAGTAGGGATAGAGTACTAGAAAAAAGAGTGAGAGGAGTGGCTTTATATGCAAAATGTGAGCTATGGGTTGTTCAAGTTGATGATATTAAAGCTAATAGCAATAAGGTTAGATATATTTGGGTTTCTGTTAGTGGCTATAGGGGAGAAGGCTTTTAGTTAAAATTTATTACAGACAACCACACGAAAATGATGAAATTAGTGAAAATTCTACAGGGAGATAATGCATTATATTGTCAATAAGGTTATAATAATCTAACCAAAAACATCTTCATGTGAAAAAAAAAAGATGCAGACAAAAAAAAAAGAATTGAGCATGCGACTTAAATGAATGATTGATAAAAATTTTACAGCAAATATTCATTTATTAGTTAGTCAGGCCGCATTTTTTGTTCAACTTGGGGCATGATGGTGGGTAATCTAGTTTACTTGGCCTAACCAATACTTATGTATATGCACGTCCTTTCACCTTACAGTTTTGCCACTCTAAATCAGCGGTATTTAATCCGAATGACAAAAACTAAACATGGTCCACTTTTATTCTTAAGTAAAGCTGTAGTAAAAATGTTAGACCGCTAGCTTACGTGACTTTTTGCGTAGGCGTACGCAAACATTTTCGTTAAATATTAGCGGTTTTTGTTGAATAACTTTACACATATGGCTTATATTTACACCAAATGAGACTCCTAATTGTAGGTTGAAAACATCTATCAATGCACCAAATGTGAAAAAAATCCATAACATTTAAGTATGTTTTTATATCAAATAAAGTTTCCGTACTTTTGGTGCAAAAAAGGGGAAGAAACTCAATCAAAATTGGAGATGTTATATCTCAAATATTTCTTTATGGATTGCCTTGAAATATGGTATGTGAAGTACGAAGTCGAGCATTTCCAGTGAAAATATGTAATAATTTGGATTAACACAGTCCGAGATACAGAAGGTGAAAAATCGCTAAACTATCACTCTTGTTAACAAAACACAGTGTGTCCTGCAGCAGGTTGTTTTGGCAACACGACACACTACATTGTGTATTGATGAGAGGTTTAATTTCTAGTACATTGATTAGGAAATGTTACAGTCATAAGGGAGGTAAGTTTTTAGAAACTGTTCAGGATGGTTTTCGTTAACAATTGGTTAGGGAACTTCTAGGAACAATGCCATTTTAGATTTATTGTTCACTTCTGATAAAGAAATAATTGATAGAGTAGATGTTGGCGAACATCTGAATGGAAGAGATCTTTGGCCAATTACATTTGATGTTTTTCTGCATATGAATATAAGGAGTAATGCAATTTTGGTTCCAAATTTCATAAAAGCGAATTTTAGAAATGAGACAAAAATTATGCGTTTTCAATTTGGCAACTGAATTAGTTGGAGATTCTGATCAAGTGTGGAAACAAATTTAAAAATAAATTGATATATATATATTCTAGATATTCATATTCCTTATAGACAAAAAAGGGCGGCTGGAAGTAAAAACCTAGGTTGGTTCACAAATAATGCAAAGGATAAAATTAAAGAAAGGCATTATAAATTCACTGCAATGGTAGGAGATTTGAAGGACTGTAGAATATCAAGATAATTGGTCAAACAGGAAATTAAGAAATAAAAAATTATATGAAAAAAAAGTTGATTGAAAATATAAAAATAAATAGTAAGAATTTCTTTAAGTACATTAAGGGTATGCAAAATGTTAGGATGAGAGTAGGACCTTGGAGGGATGATACTGAAAGACTAATATATATGATGATTATGGGATGGCTGTGTTATCAAATTTTACTTTTTCTTCGGTTTTTTACAAATGAAGATTTAAGTAATATTCTTCTACCTGAATAGTTGTTAGATGGAAACGAGGTTGAACAAGATGACTACATCAATTCAGAATTTCTTCAGAGAAAATTGGGAAGTTTAAAGAATGATAAAGTACCTCGACCAGATAATATTCACCCTACAGTTTTCAAAGATAGGAATAACTTTAATAATTTTATGGAAGCCAGATAACATTTACCCCACAGTTTTCAAAGATGGGAATAACTTTAATAAATTTATGGAAGAAAAGGATCTTGGAGTTCTAATTGATCATACAGTTAAATCACGTAAAATGATGTTGCTAGCAGCATGGAAAATATGATTTTAAGTTGTATGAACAGAAATAATGAACATAAATCTAAAGAAGTTATAATCCTTTGTATAGTTCATTGGTTAGGCCACAACTGGAATACTGTGTTCCATTTTAGACTCCTTACCTCAGAGCAAACTATGTACTTAAAGCTAATCTAAAAATTAACCTGGCAGTCTGTATGGTTTAGACATTATCAAGTTGTTTTGCAAGAGAAAAAAAGAAACAAATAACTGACTATTTAAATACTTTAAATGAGAGTATTTAAATTACAGCAGTGATGTGGCTCTACATTTAAAAGGAATTTTATACAATAAGGTACAACGATCTTTTCATGCTAATAACTCAATAATATAAGGTGAGATGGTTTAAAAGATCTTTCTGATTACGTAATGATGAAAGTAGAAAGCTAATTATGTTTTGTCTGATAATTTGTGTGCTCTAATTAGGCCTTGTCTTGTATGTTAAGGATGCACTTTGTCCTTTACAATTTTATAATCCCTCTCAAGACTTTCCTGAAAACGGCAATAGACAGGATACTAACAAAGTAGTATTTAGTGACGGTTTAAAACAAAAGCAACTAATTAATAATTAGACTTAGAGGATTTTATGTGCTGCTAACAATGGCAACGATGAATATCCGATCGCTACAGCTTTACGGTAAAGGGATTTCAATGTCCGCATTCTTTTTAATGGAAATCATGTAATATATTGCGAGACTAGATACGTTGTTGCAAAGTGTACAGATTTCACATTTTTACATGGGATGTTTCGCTAAGTAATGTACAACAAAATCTTTTCCCTTTTCTTTCATTAGAGCTTTTCGTTCCTGATTATTTCAACCCATACGTGAAACTCACCGTTCATAAGAGGAAAACGCTATAGTGTTGCTTATGCCCGCCGAGCAGCCTTAGGCTTGATTTTAAAGATCATTATGAAGAGCATACATCTAAAGACATGCTTTATTTTATAACAAAGAAATAATTCACATTTATGCATGGACGTACATAATAGTTAATTAGCAGTTTAGACACTGAGTCTGGCCATGAGGCGAATTTCATCAAAAATGGAAATACAGATATTTTTCTAACTAACAAAAATATCAAGTTGAAATTAAAAAGATAGTTACTGTAACCCTTTATGGAAGACGAAGGTCAAGGTTATTAATGTCAAATTGTTAGGAGTTTTCTTAGCATTATGTTTTTATAAATACTTTAATCTCTGTGTTTCTCGTTTTCCTTCCATTATGTTGTCGTGTTTGAATTTGAATGTTATAGAAAATCACTGTAATTATAATTTTGTAGATTTTCCTAACGGTTAAAAAGGTGTCTGATCATACGCCATAATAAATATATGAAACTATGGATTGTGTCCTACGATTACTAAGTCATTAAATTCAAAAATTACTTAGAAAGACTTAAGAAAAATAAAAATGAACAAAAACCTCTGAATTTGTGTACATGTTCTTTGAGAAGTTCGTAAAACACCCGTCTTAAATATTTATTTATTTTGTGTAACATTTAGAGTTTCTGTTCGATTGGGACCCGGCATGGCCAGGTGGTTAGGGCGCTCGACTCGCAATCTGAGGGTCGCGGGTTCGAATCCCCGTCACACCAAACATGCTTGCCCTTTCAACTGTGGGGGCGTTATATGTGAC